>NC_090729.1:192243609-192248609 GCF_036898095.1 Palaemon carinicauda | reverse complement strand
GGGAGTGAGGGGGGTGGGGGTGGGGGGTTGAGACACGATGAGAGCGGGGAGAAGCAGAGCTCCTATGACGTCATTAGCATGACTGTACCGACGTTTCGAGACGTTTAATTTGGAGTCGTTCTTTGCACCCAATTGGGACCTCAGCTGCTTCTTTCTTTTCTGTGGTAGGAAAGCTCATCTCAAGGGACTGACCTCCTTGTGCATTTGCCTATGAAAATGTTGTCATAGACAAAATGCTTTGTGATATAGATAAAAGAAATAACTTTCAGAGGGATTACTCGCTTGATACTCAAAGTAACGATCCCAAATAACATTGTTAAATTCATAGTTAGTTGTCATATACACTGTTAAAAATTTACCGTAAAAATCCAGTAAAAATCTAGGAATAAATGTTGCCAGGCATTCACCGTCTTAAAAATGGATATATTGACGTTAAGGAGTGATATTACGGTCACCAACCCGTAAAAGATAATAACAAAGTAGGGTAAAATTACGGTCGCCTGTATTTTACTGAAACACGGCTGAGACCAGCATATTTTTACGGAGAATTTCCGATTAAAATTACGGGTTTTATTTTAAACAGTGTAGATAACAGAAATAATATTTAGTTTGTTTACTCACTTAAGAACTGAAGTAACAAATCCCCTATAGCATCGTTAAATACAAAATTATTATTATCATTATTAATATTATTACTTGCTAAGCTACAACCCTTATTGGAAAAGCAGGATGCTATAAGCCCAGGGGCTCCAACAGGGAAAATAGCTCAGTGAGGAAGGGAAACAATGAAAAATAAAATATTTTAAGACGAGCAACAAGCATAAAATAAATATCTCCTATATAAACTATAAAAACTTTAACAAAACAAGAGGAATAGAAATAAGATAGAATAGTGTGCCAGAGTGTACCCTCAAGCAAGAGAACTCTAACCCAGAGGAAGAGAAATAAGACAGAAGTGTGCCAGAGTGTACCCTCAAGCAAGAGAACTCTAACCCAGAGGAAGAAAAATAAGATAGAATAGTGTGCCCGAGTGTACCCTCAAGCAAGAGAACTTTAACCCAGAGGAAGAGAAGTAAGATAGAATAGTGTGCCAGAGTGTACCCTCAAGCAAGAGAACTTTAACCCAGAGGAAGAGAAATAAGATAGAATAGTGTGCCAGAGTGTACCCTCCAGCAAGAGAACTCTAACCCAGAGGAAGAGAAGTGAGACAGAATAGCGTGCCAGAGTGTACCCTCAAGCAAGAGAATTCTAACCCAGAGGAAGAGAAATAAGACGGAATAGTGTGCCCGAGTGTACCCTCCAGCAAGAGAACTCTAACCCAGAGGAAGAGAAATAAGACGGAATAGTGTGCCCGAGTGTACCCTCCAGCAAGAGAACTCTAACCCAGAGGAAGAGAAATAAGACAGATTAGTGTGCCAGAGTGTACCCTCAAGCAAGAGAACTCTAAACCAGAGGAAGAGAAATAAGACAGATTAGTGTGCCAGAGTGTACCCTCAAGCAAGAGAACTCTAACCCAGAGGAAGAGAAATAAGATAGAATAGTGTGCCAGAGTGTACCCTCCAGCAAGAGAACTCTGGCCCAGAGTAAGAGAAATAAGATAGAATAGTTAGCCAGAGTGTACCCTCAAGCAAGAGAATTTTAACCCAGAGGAAGAGAAATAAGACAGACTAGTGTGCCAGAGTGTACCCTCAAGCAAGAGATCTCTAACCCAGAGGAAGAGAAATAAGACAGAATAGTGTGCCAGAGTGTACCCTCAAGCAAGAGAATTCTAACCCAGAGGAAGAGAAATAAGACGGAATAGTGTGCCCGAGTGTACCCTCCAGCAAGAGAACTCTAACCCAGAGGAAGAGAAATAAGACGGAATAGTGTGCCCGAGTGTACCCTCCAGCAAGAGAACTCTAACCCAGAGGAATAGAAATAAGACAGATTAGTGTGCCAGAGTGTACCCTCAAGCAAGAAAACTCTAAACCAGAGGAAGAGAAATAAGACAGATTAGTGTGCCAGAGTGTACCCTCAAGCAAGAGAACTCTAACCCAGAGGAAGAGAAATAAGATAGAATAGTGTGCCAGAGTGTACCCTCCAGCAAGAGAACTCTGGCCCAGAGTAAGAGAAATAAGATAGAATAGTGTGCCAGAGTGTACCCTCAAGCAAGAGAATTTTAACCCAGAGGAAGAGAAATAAGACAGAATAGTGTGCCAGAGTGTACCCCCAAGCAAGAGAACCCTAGCCCAAAGGAAGAGAAATAAGACAGAATAGTGTGCAGAGTGTACCCTCCAGCAAGAGAACTCTAACCCAGAGGAAGAGAAGTAAGACAGAATAGTGTGCCAGAGAGTACCCTCAAGCAAGAAAACTTTAACCCAGAGGAAGAGATGTAAGATAGAATAGTGCCAGAGTGTACCCTTAAGCAAGAGAACTCTAACCCAGAGGAAGAGAAATAAGAAAAAAATAGTATTCCCAAGTGTACCCTCAAGCAAGAGAACTCTAACCCAAGAGAATTATAGTAAAGAAATGTTTCTGAGGAAAGCGTCCCTTACTCTGTTTTCTTAATGGCATTCTTGGCACGTGCTGTGTTAAAGGAGGGCTGGGTTCAAGCACCCAGTTCGTTTTTATTCTTATTTCGAGCGATGTTAGATCAGGATAGGTATTCCTGACTTGTGAGTTGTTGAAACAACTAATTTTTTCAATTAAAATATACTTAAAGATGATGTTTATAATTCAGATGTAATTTATTCACAATCTTACAATATGGAATGATTTTATAACATTTATAGTAAAAAATATATATTCTAATATTGTTATTGTTTTTAAAATATGTTCATTTAATTTTTATTTGCTTCTCTTGTAGTTTATTTATTTCCTTGTTTCAATTCCTCACTGGGCTATTTTTCCCTGTTGGAGCCCTTGGGCTTATAAGCATCCTGCTTTTCCAACTAGGGTTGTGTCTTAGCTGATAATAATAATAATAATAATAACAATAATAATAATAATGAAAATTATGACAATAATAATAATAATAATAATAATAATAATAATATTATTATTATTATCTTGACATAAACTCTTATAAGACGTTAGTAACTTTCTTAACAAATTTTGGTGTTATTAATACGACTTTTTTTTGTACGCATAAAAATAAATCTATAATTATTTCAATCCTATTTTTTTTCTTTATACATACATACAAGCTGCAGAAAACACACAATAGTGTACGCGATCCGTCAAGAATAGCAGGTAAATATTTCATATGTAGAATATAAAAAGACTTATGTCAGCCTGTTCAACATTCCAACTAGAGTTGTAGTTTAGTTAGTGTTGTTGTTAATAATAATAATAATAATAATAATAATAATGATAATGATGATGATGATGATGATAATAATAATAATAATAATAATAATAATAATAACAATAATAATAATAATAATAATAATAATAATGATGATGATGATGATAATAATAATAATATTCATGATAATAATAATAATAATAATAATAATAATAAGTAATAATAATAATAATCATGATGATAATAATAATAATAATAATAATCTACCTATATACCCTTTAGGCTTACTCATTCTTTTTCTATTTTTAAATACGCTTCACCCTTGTTTATCTCCTTGTATCTCTTATCAGCGCAAAGGTTTCTGGGGATTGTATCTTTATAAGCACTGGAGAAAAATGGGCCTTTCTTTCGAAGGCGTCTGTTTATCTTTTACCTGTCTCTTGGCTACAGAATTCCTGCAAAACCAATTGATGCGTCCTTATTACCTCCGCCAACGAAGATGGAAGGTGGTTATGTTTTACCGTGTGTTTGTTTGTTTGTGTGTGCGTGTACAGTAGGTGTGTTTGTTTGTGAACAGCTCCCTGATCACCATTTAAATCGTAGAGTACTGAAACTTGCTGGAATTAACTGTTATTGTAAAAAGCTGGTAATGAATAAATTTTGGAAGGTCAAGGTCAAAGGTCAAGGTCACGGTCAAGCAAAATGTCAAATTCACGTAATCAGCCATAAGTTTGGACATCGTTGTCAGAGACTTCAAACTTGGTTCATATTTGAGAGTATGAAAATCAATGCCAATTAATACATGTTAAGGTCAAACGTCAAGGTCAAGGTCGGTAAATAAGCTGCCGCGGCGGAGATCTGTGCTCTGCTGAGTGTCCTTCTAGTATTGAACTATTCCCAGTCAATTTTAGTCTTAAAAACTATTCAAAATAACGTTCCAATTCATTTTGCGTAGATTTTCTCTAAAATATGAAGAAATATTTAAATCTAAACAGAAGGACTATACGTGCCTTGACCCACGTATAAACTGTGTTAAATATTCGGCACCTGTTATATTTTGGCAAGACAGAGCTGTCTAATAAGTCTAGGGGATATCCCTCCACTTTTCACATTTAGAATAATAATATTTCCGATCGAACGAATTTAATTTGCTACTTGACTCAAAGGAAAAGGAAGATATATCTTATATATTTTAGATAAAAAGGTTGACAAATAATTGATTATTTATGCATCATAGGTGTTTAAAATAATAAACAAAAGTATATTATATATAAAAAAAATCCTTTAACAGAACCCATACAGCTGTTACTACATCGACGTCTAAACATCAATAATTATGATGTAGATAATGTTCATAATCACTTATGTAGTGTCATATGCAATTTATCTTATTATTAATATTATTATTATTATCATTATTATTATTATTATCATTATTATTATTATTGCAAACAATGGCCACTAATAATAATAATAATAATAATAATAATAATAATAATAATAATAATAATTTCATGATCACTTATAGTGTCATATGCAATTCACATTATTATCATCATCATCATCATCATTATTATTATTATTATTATTTTTATTATTATTATTATTATCATTATTGCAAACAATGGCCACCAATAATAATAATAATAATAATAATAATAATAATAATAAAAACTTGAAAAAAAGACCATGCCGTGTCTAAAAATCTTGGGTA
>NC_090729.1:192208422-192218422 GCF_036898095.1 Palaemon carinicauda | reverse complement strand
TATCTATACACACACACACACACACACACACACACACACACACACACATATATATATATATATATATATATATATATATATATATATATATATATATATATAGCCTATATATATATATATATATATATATATATATATATATATATATATATATATATATATATATATATATATATTACCGTATCATTATTTAATCTTTATTAATTACTATACTTGAAAAATTCACCAAGAAAATAGTAATGATTTCAAGTCTTATTGGGAGAGCTTTAAAAGTCTTAGTAATAAACTCACACGAAGAGTCTTATAAAGAAATTTCCTTAAAGAGTCTTAATAAGAAACTTCCTTGTAGTCTTAGAAATAAACTTTATTGAATTTTTGGTGATAATCGTTCATGAAGAGTCTTGAAGTAAGAAATTTTCTTCAAGAGTCTTACTTTGAGTTAGTAAATAATTCCAATGAAAATATTAGTGGGCAATTTTCTTGAAAACTAGAAATTTTCTTGAAAAGTCTTCGTAAGATTTTTCTTGAAGACTAGAAATTTTCTCGAAAAGTCTTCGTATGATTTTTCTTGAAGACTGGAAATTTTCTCGAAAAGTCTTCGTGAGATTTTTCTTGAAGACTAGAAATTTTCTTGAAAAGTCTTCGTAAGATTTTTCTTGAAGACTAGAAATTTTCTCGAAAAGTCTTCGTCAGATTTTCCTTGAAGACTAGAAATTTTCTCGAAAAGTCTTCGTAAGATTTTTCTTGAGTCTTCATAAGAATGTTTCTTGAGTCTTCCTAAGAAATCTTCTTGAGCCTATGTAATGAATTTTCTTGAATCTTCGTAGGAAATTTTCTTGAAAAGTCTCCGTAAGATTTTGTCTTAGTAAGAAATTCTAATGAAAATCTTAGTTAGAAATTTTCTTCAAGCGTCTTGGCAAAACATTTTCTTGAAATGTCTTAGTAAGAAACTTTTAAGAAAAAAAGAGAAGAAAATTTTTCACTTTGCCACTCTGTACTATCAGCAAATAGGCAGTGAGTCCCTTACAATGTTTGTTATAAAAGTATTATTTTCATGTTTAATAAGAATTGAATAACAAATATGGTATATCGAATCTCAGTTATATTACGCAAGGTCGAAAAGGTAGAATGAATCTATAAATTGGTATAAAGAAAACTTTCGAGACGTTTATAATGAAAATAAATGTAAAATTCCAATATAAACACAAATAGATACATCGATAGATAGATATAGAAAATTACTTATATGAAACAAAAAGATAAACAGATAGAAAGAGGATTCTATCACTATAGCTATAACAGCAGAGCGTTTGATAGATAAAAAGATTAATAGAACATAGGTAAGTATATATAGTTTAGATAGATAGAAAAATTACTTATATGAAACAGAAAGATAAACAGATAGAAAGATGATTCTATCACTATAGCTATAACAGTATACCGTTTGATAGATGAAAAAATCAATAGGGCATAGGTAGGTAAGTATATAGATAGATAGATAGCTACATAGATAGATAGATAGAGACTACCATGTGAAATTCTAGAGTACTCTAAACCTAAACAAACCATATTAGTTCATTTTAATTTAAACCAACAACTTAATATTTCCTAATAGTCAGACTTTCTCCATCATGAGGCTCAATGCTACACAGTATGCTAGAAGTTTTATTCCACCTGTGACCAAGTTGTGGAATAATCTTCCTAATCGGGTAGTTGAATCAGTAAAACTTCAAAAGCTCAAACTTTCAGCAAATCTTTTTATGTTGAACAGGCTGACATAAGTCTTTTTATAGTCTATATATGATGTATCTGTTTTAATGTTAGTTGATATTTTTTTCAAAATATCTGATTTTAATTTTTCATTACTTCTTATATCGTTTATTTATTTCCTCCTTTCCTTTCCTCACTGGGATATTTTTTCCCTATTGGAGCCCTTGGGTTTTATAGTATCTTACCTTTCCAATGAGGGTTGTAGTTTGGCTAGTAAAAATAATAATAATAATACCGTTTCAGATATTTCAACAATCCATTAAAAATATGTTTTCCTGCATTTAATAATTAATTCCTTCTGCTTGAAAGCACACGCCCCAAGTGGAGAATGTGTCTTCATTAGGTTACCTAACTAAACCAATAATTTTATGACAGTGAAGAAACCGACAGAAAATGAAGGAAACTTGGCATCAGCTGTTACTAAGTTAAGCCTTCATTACAATTCCTGCGTCTTTCATTGCGAAATGAATCTGTTTGTTCTTCAAACTAATTACCTCCCCCAGCGAAGTTGGGAGGAGGTTATATTTTCAGCCCTGTTTGTCTGTTTGTTCGTCTTTTATTGGGAAATGAATGTGCTTGTTCTCTAAACTAATTACCTCCGCAAACGAAATTGGGAGGAGGTTATGTTTTCGCCCCTGTTCGTCTGCTTGTCCGTCTTTCATTGGGAAATGAATGTGCTTGTTCTCTCCCAACGAATTTGGGAGGAGGTTATGTTTTCACACCTGCTCGTCTGTCTGTTTGTTTGTGAACAACTTCCTGGCAACAATTATCCTCATAGAGTAGTGAAACTTTCAGGGATTAATTGTTATGTTGAGACGTGGATGTGATTAAATCTTAAAAGTCCTAGGTCAAAGTTGAACAAAAGGTCGAGATATAAGCTGCCGTGGCGGAGGTCTGCACTCTCAGAGTGCTTTCCTAGTTCTTATATATTGTAGAATGGAAATACGTTCTTAAAACTTAGTTAAAAGTTTGGTGAACTAATCTCTCTGAGATTGAGAAGAGCATGCCCAAATCAAATCTTTGAAATATAAAATACTCATCAAACTAAAGAATGAAATAAATAATGCAAAACAGAAATAAAAATATATAAATACAATTTATGGAGAGCTCGAACACTATAGGCAGGAGCGCATTTCAAGCTACGTCCGGCATATTTGAAGCTACGTCCAAAAACCAGTTTTAGGTATTCGGTTTTGAATCGTGGTTAGAAAGTCGCCCTTGAAATTCAGAAAGTGTTTCTCCTAGTAAGTTTAAGAGACTAAAAAAAATAAATAATAAAAGGTGCTACTATCTATAAAACTGGTTTAATCGAAATATATAAAATCTTCTGACATTCCAAGTTAGGAAGACTGAACGCTCAGAACTATAAATCATATAACTTTTATTGACATATTGTCCAAAAACAATTCTCCTGACTATCTAATCGATTAAGCCTTTCTAGGCAAATAACCCAGTATCCTATCTACCGGTCTCCACCTTCGGTAAAGTCTATATAACCGAGGAAAATTAAAAGCAGAAATTCCAATAAACGCATTCTCTCGACGCGCTCGGTTTTATGGAAAAAAACGTCGTCTGCAAGAGGCTAAAGACTGCCAGGGCCCCGCAGTTGGTGCCTGACCACGGTGAAAGGCACACGTTGTTCTCCCTTCATCCCCCAAGCGCCTTGGCGTGGCTGTACGGCTGACTCATTCGAGACACGACTGACATACTTATAAATTAAAAAGTCACCGAGCTTTCTTTGCCAAGCTTAACTCGAAGTCTGTTTTCTGTCCAAGGATTATATATCATACCTGTCAAAAGGACAGGCGAAGTTTAATCATATTTTATATTCTTATATGATAAAATATTAATACTTTTAGTATTTGGCAAACCGCTTACCGATCTCAAATACAAAGTGATACGAACCTAGCCGTAGGATACGAAATATTTTGACAAGTGATAACCCAAACAAACGATTAATTCTGAAACACCATCTTTACACGGATTAACACACAGTCTCGTTAAACGAACTTACATCGTTACAAGTGACTTAAATTAAACTTGACGACTTCAACGCGAACGGCTGAAGTAATCTCAAGTGGGCTTATGGGAGGCCTATAATCCCAGGCCTCGTCGTGGGACTTTTTTTTTTTTAGCATCCTTCGCATCCTACAGTTTATTCAAGGTAAGTTGATTATTGGATAATTACGGACCCAAAATTTGTGATGATTGTATTAAATTGTAATGATGTTTAATTTTCATTGTTAGTCACTGACAAGCTTAGAAAAGTTGTTGGTAAATATAATTATTGCATTGCAATAATTTAAGTACATTAAAAAAAACTTGATTAAAACGTGAAAATACTTCAGAATATATTAGAAGAGAGAGAGAGAGAGACTGAGACTGTATTGCATTCCAATAATCTAGATACATTAAATAAACTTGATTAACACGTGAAAATATTTCAGATTAAATTGGAATACGAGAGAGAGAGAGTTGCATTTCAATAACTTAGATATATAATATAAACTTGGTATAAACGTGGAAATACCTCAGAATATATTGGAAGAGAGAGAGAGAGTATTGTATTCCAATAAGTTAGGTACATAAAATAAACTTGGTTAAAACATGAAATTACAAAAGAATATATTGTAGAGAGAGAGAGTGTATTGCAATTCAATAATCTAGATATATAAAATAAACTTGGTTAAAACGTGGAAATACTACAGAATATATTGGAATGAGAGAGAGAGAGAGACTGTATTGTATTTCAATGATTTAGATACATAAAAGAAACTTGGTTAAAACGTGAAATTACAAAAGAATATATTGGAGAGAGAGAGAGAGAGAGTGTGTGTATTGCAATTCAATAATCTAGATATATAAAATAAACGTGAATAAAACGTGGAAATACTTCAGAATATATTGGAATGAGAGAGAGAGAGAGACTATTGTATATCAATAATTTAGGTACATAAAATAAACTTGGTAATAACGTGAAATTACGAAAGAATATATTGGAGAGAGAGAGAGAGAGAGAGAGAGAGAGAGAGAGAGAGAGAGAGAGAGAGAGAGAGAGAGAGAGAGAGAGAGAGAGAGACTGTAGTGCATTTCAATAATTTAGATACATCATATAAACTTGGTTAAAAAGAGTAATTACTTCAGAATATATTGGAATGAGAGAGAGAGAGAGAGAGAGAGAGAGAGAGAGAGAGAGAGAGAGAGAGAGAGAGAGAGCGAGAGAGACTATTGCAATTCAATAATTTAGATACATAAAATAAACTTGGTTAAAACGTGGAAATACTTCAGAATATATTGGAATGAGAGAGAGAGAGAGACTATATTGTATTTCAATAATTTAGGTACAAAAAATAAACTTGGTAAAAACGTGAAATTACAAAAGAATATATTGGAGGAGAGAGAGAGACTGTATTGCATTTCAATAAATTAGGTACATTATATAAACTTGGTTAAAACGAGTAATTACTTCAGAATATATTGGAATGAGAGAGAGAGAGAGAGAGTGTATTATATTTCAATAATTTAGATACATTATATAAACTTGGTTAAAACAAGTAATTACTTCAGAATATATTGGAATGAGAGAGAGAGAGAGAGAGAGAGAGAGAGAGAGAGAGAGTGTATTATATTTCAATAATTTAGATACATTACATAAACTTGGTTAAAACGAGTAATTACTTCAGAATATATTGGAATGCGAGAGAGAGAGAGAGAGAGAGAGAGAGAGAGAGAGAGAGAGAGAGAGTAAAGAACTGGTTAAGAAAAACACGAAACAGGTTAGAAAAGTGAAACTGCTGAACAGTAATAACGTTGGTGAAATGGAATCGGCGGATTATGGGAGCGGGCAGGAGGCACTTGGTGAAATCACCCACCAGATACGTTTTTTTCTTTTCTGACAAGTGATATTTTAAGCATGCGCACATGCACCCGCACTTAGGCATACGTAAACAGAAGGTTTAAAGGCTTTAAATGCCGCTCATGAATGGCAGGGGACAGACTGACCATATATTATATGATCAGCGCCCAAGACCCCTCTCCACCCAAGCTAGGACCAGGGAGGGCCAAGGCAATGGCTGCTGATCACTGAGCAGATAGACCTATACGGTCCTCCAAACCTCACACCCCCCATTCCTTAGCTCACAAGGATGGTAAGGATGCAGACACTAAAGGAACTAACAAGTCTGAGCGGGACTCGAACCCCCGCATGGCGATCACCAGAGGCGTTACCAATCAAGACACAGGAACCCCTAAAAAATGCGTAGGATACTTGTTTCTCAACTTATTTACTGTTTACGCCAAATAGTCAACTAGAATAAACAGTATATCCCCATTTCAGCAAAATATACGCTTAATCACGTGTCACTTTTTGACATCACGACCCATTGTCCATTGCACCTGACCGATAAAGTTTGTTTCAAGTCACCTTCGATTTCCTGCAATAGTGGGACGTTGACCGCCCCCCCCCCTCCTCCCCCTCTTTTATCCATATTTCGGACCGACTTCTCCCATATATAATAAAGAGCATATGTCCGGATATATATATATATATATATATATATATTTTTTTTTTTTTCAATTCATGTTCAGCTGCATTGCCAGACGCATAACTACTCAGCCTCTCCCCCATCTCTAGGGTAAGGGGGAGAGGGAGCAGTCATATCTGGGTGAGAGAGGCTGTAATTAGGAAAGTAGGAAGAGAGTTGAGTCTGTGTGTGTGCATATTTAACTAAATATTTAGACGTCATTCTGACGGGTAGCGTACATTAGCACGTTCATGAGCCGCCAGGCCAAATTTTCGATAACTAAAATCATCCTGTTTATATTTACTTTAATAACCTAATTAACTTGATGATACGTTAAACCATAATAACCGCAAGTAGTTTTTGCAATTAAAGGTTTAAGGGCCGCTCATGAATGGCAGAGGCAAGGGGGGACAGTGACATTACCCTATCGAACAGGACAATGCCCTAGAGACTGATCATAAAATTCATATGATCAGCGCCCAAAACCCTCTCCACCTAAGCTAGGACCAAGGAGGGCCAGGCAATGGCTGCTGATAGCTTAGCAGATAAACCTATAGGCTCTTCCAAACCTCCCATCTTTAGCTCATAAGGATGGTGAGGTTGCAGCGACCAATGAAACTAAGGAATTTGAGCGGGACTCGAACTCCAGTCTGGCGTTCACCATTCAGGGACGTTACCACATCGGCCACCAAAACCGTAATTTTTATTTCTCATTTTTTACAGCTATGAGACTCAAGATGTGATTCTCACTCACTTCACGTCCAAATATTTATTTCCATTCCGAATGAGTAGACAACAATACACTGATTTTCCTTTTCAATTAAAAATTCCAAAAGCATTTTACCCATTGCTTTCAGTTACGTATTCACAAAGTCATGATGATTCCGCGGTCCCAGAATAGATTGAACTTTCATTATTGAAAAAAAAAAAAACTATTGCCGAAATTGTCAAAAATTAAAAAAAAATATTAAAAAACATATCACCAATATTATCACTATTTCATTTCTTTCGCATCAATAATTTTGTTTTCTCTATTTCTCCCAAGAATTGTATAAACTAAAATTCGGTCCCATGATGTTCTGTATATTCAAAGGAATATTACTCAAGATATTCATAACTTAATCAAAAATTCACTATAAGTATAAGAAAAATCACGAAAGATAAAATCAGGCTCAGCATTAGCTATTAAACGATAAAAAACTGAACTTTCAATGTAAAATCGATATGAAAATAATGAGACATAGTTAACAGTTTCATATTATGGCACTGAACAGGTGGAATAGTAATTTCTTCGCTTAGGGTTTTTTTTTTTTTTTTTTTTTTTTGGTGGCACCCTTGCACTACCAGCCAAACTCGGCTGAGTCCCTCGTCAGAAAATTATTATTATTATTATTACTTTTATTATTATTATTATAAGTAAAAATGAAAAAAAAAATCCCATTTTCCTTCTTTCTGGATGTTGGCTACCTCCCAAAATTGGGAGAAATGCCATGGTAGATAGATAAATAGATAGATAGATATGATATGGATATTCTTAAAAACAATGGCAGCTGCTATTCTCTATTAATGATAATCCTGATTTTCATCTAATTGGTTGAAATAAGAGATAGGAAAATTTCCACCAACATAAAAAAAACCTTATCAGTAATTGACCCGAGCATTGTATGGCTACAGGAAATAATGATTTATGTTGCTTTAGTTAAATATTATTGTTAGGGAATTCTATAGGAAGTGGAAATAATCCACTTAACATTGTTCCTTGATCATTAAGGGAGAAAATGTATTATTCCTTTTAAAGTTTATATACTAAATATCTTTCTAATGTTGTTAATTTTTTAAAAATATTTTATTTTAATTTTTCATCACTTCTCATATCGTTTATTTATTTCCTTATTTCCTTTCCTCACTGGGCTATTTTTTCCTCTTGGAGCCCTTGGGCTTATAGCATCTTGCTTTTCCAGCAACGGTTGTAGCTTGGCTAGTAATAATAATAATAATAATAATTAAATAGGCAAAAATAAAAGGATTAATGAGTATACTATTAAGCATCATAAGAGTCCCCATTACTTTATAAAAAACACGAAACTATTTATTAATGAGCAACTTGGAGGAGTAACGAGAACTTTGGTTGTGAAAGAAATACTCCCTAAAGTCACTGGCAGCAGGGTGACGGATTGGGTTTAAGGCGACAGACAAGTTATCTCTTCGGCTTCTACTCATGATTCCTGGCAGATGATCTTGCTAGAATTAGTATGGACCGGGAGGGATCACTTGCTTTAGATAGGCACTGCGCATCATTAGGAACTGGCTATCCTTTGATGAATCTAGCCGATGAATCCTTTAAGAGGCCCTTTGCGTCAATAGGCATAGGAGGAGATGATTTTTATTATTATTATTATTATTATTATTATTATTATTATTATTATTATTATTACTATTATTATCATTATTATCATTATTATTATTATTATTTAATGGCTAAGCTACAACCCTAGTTAGAAAAGCTTGATGCTATAAGCCTAGAGACTTATAAAACGAACAAGTAAAGGAAGAAAATACTATACAATCATGAAAAATTAGACATAAAACTCAAAATGGTTACGAAACTTCCGAAAAGAAAAATACAATGGAGTTTCACGAAAGATTACGAGAAGAAAGAAGAGGATGATTTCGTAAGGATTTCGCGAGTTAAATACTTGATTCCCACACGGAATTGCAGGAGCTTCATTCCACTGCAATCAGGGAAAAAGATCTCAAGCAGAGTGAAGAGAATACCGTGATTAATGGTGAAAGAAGCATAAAGCGAATTAAACTCTACATCATTTATAAATCTATTATTATTATTCTTATTATTATTATTATAATTAATATTATCATTAGAAGTTCAAAAAAGTGGAGTTCTGTTGCTATTATTATTATAATCATTATTATTATCATTTCCTAAGCTATAATCCTAGTTGCAAAATCATATGCTATAAGCCAAAGGGATCCAACAGGGAACATAGCCCAGTGAAGAAAGGAAATAAGGAAACATATTGACTAAAATTATCCGTAATTTGATTAAATACAGGAGACCGTCATTTCACCCTACTTTGATATAATCTTTTACGATTTGGTGACCCATTAACATAAATATATCAGTTTTTAAAACTGTAAATGCCTGGCAACATTCATCGTTTTTCACGGTAAATTTTTCACCGTGTACCCTCAAGCAAGTGAACTCTAATTCAAAACAGTGCAAGACCATGGTACGGAGGCTATGCCACTACCCAAGTCTGGAGAACAATAGTTAGATTTTGGAGAATCCTCCAAGAAAGGCTGCATACCATAGCTAAAGAGTCCCTTCTACCATTAAGCAGATGTACATATATGTATAAGATTCGCACCGTATAATATCATTGTTATGCTGAATAGCTGGCTCTAATAGAGGCTGGACTCTTAAGGTGCCATTAACCCTTAATGACATAATTCCAGTACACAGAAATGTACGTGCATGAAAACATCCTTGCATTCAGATAATCAATGCAGACGTATCTGGCATATAACCAAATACATGTCTGTGAGTAAATGCAATCTCTCTCTCTCTCTCTCTCTCTCTCTCTCTCTCTCTCTCTCTCTCTCTCTCTCTCTCTCTCTCTCTCTCTCTCTCTATATATATATATATACATACATATATATATATATATATATATATATATATATATATA
>NC_090729.1:192203422-192205922 GCF_036898095.1 Palaemon carinicauda | reverse complement strand
TATATATATATTATATATATATAATATATATATATATATATATTTATATATAAATATATATAAATACATTTATATGTATAAATATATATATATATGCATATATATACATATATATATTTATTTACACACACACACACACACACACACACACATATATATATATATATATATATATATATATATATATATATATATATATATATATATATATATATATATAAAATAACAAGGTGTCACAAATACATGCACTCAAAATATTGTAAGACGCACACACCCTTTAGGAAAAATATTATGCAAAACACATAATGCATTCAGCAATCACGCACATGCGCATTAAAACGTGCGTGCGCATGTACTTTCATTATTTGTATAAAAAGGGGGAAAAAATATGGCTGCTCTACATATTATCACGAACTGCAATCATACCAAAACACGCACGATGCAGAATGAAGCAACAAGGGTCATTGGGTCAGACAATATCAGAGTTAGGTAATATAGTTCTATGACTGGCCTGAACTTCTGGTCAGTTCGTGTTACTTTTATAAGTTACTCCGAAGTAATGTGTAAATTGAGTATAAACATTTTTACGTTATTAAGTTACGTCACGGTAACAAAGGTTGAAAAAAAAAAAAAAAAAAAAAAAAAAAAAAAAAAAAAAAAAAAAAAAAAAAAAACCAGTGGCCAGGAAGCTGTTCACAAACAAACAAACACATAAACAAAAACAGGGACAAAAACATCACCTCCTTCCAACTTCGTTGGCGGAGGTAATAACCAAATATTTTTCTTTATTTTACAGGTAATTTTATCACTGAGTTTTTTTTTTTTTTTTATATAAATTGTACATTTTTATTATCTGAGGTTAGGTAATAGTTCTATGACTGGCCTGAACTTCTGGTCAGTTCATGTTACTTTTATAAGTTACTCGAAATAATGTATAAATTGAGTATTAACAGTTTTACGTTATTACGTTACGTCACGGTAACAGAGGTTGAAAAAAAATTGTGGCCAGGAAGCTGTTAAAAAACAAACACACACACACATAAACAAACACAAAAACAGGGACAAAAACATCACCTCCTTCCAACTTCGTTGGCGGAGGTAATAACCAAATATTTTTCTTTACTTTATAGGTAGTTTTTATCACTGAGTTTTTTTTTTTATTTATTTTTTTATTTTTTATTTTTTATCCGAGGTTAGGTAATAGTTCTATGACTGGCCTGAACTTCTGGTCAGTTCTTCTTACTTTTCTAAGTAACTCGAAGTAATGTGTAAATTAAGTATTAACATTTTTACGTTAAGTTACGTCACGGTAACAGAGGTTGAAAAAAAATTGTGGCCAGGACGCTGTTCACAAACAAACAAACACACCCACACATAAACAAACACAAAAACAGGGGCAAAAACATCACCTCCTTCCAACTTCGTTGGCGGAGGTAATAACCAAATATTTTTCTTTATTTTATAAGTAGTTTTTATCACTGAGTTTTTTTAATTGTACATTTTTATTATCTGAGGTTAGGTAATAGTTCTGTGACTGGCCTGAACTTCTGGTCAGTTCTTCTTACTTTTCTAAGTAACTCGAAGTAATGTATAAATTCAGTATTAACATTTTTATGTTAAGTTACGTCACGGTAACAGAGGTTGAAACAAAATCGTGGCCAGGAAATAGTTTACAAGCATACACACACATAAACCTTTATTCGTTTACCTAAAACGAATTTTTGAGTCTTTAATGTCTTTTGTTTTGAGTCTTTAAGGTCTTTCATTTTAACCAAAAACGATTGTTTGAGTCTAAGGTCTTTCATTTTGACCAAAAAACGATTGTTTGAGACTAAGGTCTTTCATTTTGACCAAAAAAATAATTTTTTGAGTCTTTAAGGTCTCTCATTTCTACCAAAAATTACTTTTTGAGTCTTTAAGGTCTTTCACTTTTACCAAAACCTAATTTTTGAGTCTTTAAGGTCTTTCATTTTACCATAAATTAATTTTTGAGTCTTTAAGGTCTTTCATCTTGACCAAAAAACGAATGTTTGAGTCTTTAAGATCTTTCATTTTGACCAAAAAAAATTTTTTAGTCTAACGTCTTTCATTTTTACCAAAAACGAATTTTTGAGTCTGTAGTTTTTCATTTTAACTAAAACGATTTTTTGAGTCTTTTAAGGTCTTATTTTTACCAAAAGCGAATTCTTGAGTCTAACTTCTTTCATATTTACCAAAAACGAATTTTCAGTCTTTAAGGTCTTTCGTCTTTACCAAAAACAATAGGGACCAATAGTGAGGATGTCAGCGCACAAAACAATAGAAACATCAGTAAGAGAATAAGAAAGAAGTCGACGGAGCCACGAAGACTCTTTAGCGCTGGTTACGGACTCATTGTTCATCACAGTTACATATCTCCATTGTTTCCCTTCAAACGTTCTGCTGTGGTCATGCCTTGGGGGAAAATGTGAAGAGGAATGAAAGTTTTGACGAAAAACATAAAGAACTAGTGTACGCGATC
>NC_090729.1:192193422-192198422 GCF_036898095.1 Palaemon carinicauda | reverse complement strand
TCCTTTTTTTCCTAATTCCGAATAATAATATATTATATTTTCTTTGGGAATATTTTCTTCAATCCACAATTCACTATTATCTTCCGCATTCCTGCTACTGTTATATTTTAATTTTTGGAATTTTTCCTAATTCCGAATATTTATAGATTCTATTTTCTTTGTCAATATTGCTTTTTTAATACACAATTCACTATTTTCTTCCGCATTCCTATTTGTTATATTTTCAATTTTGGATTATTTCCGTTTTCCGAATATCTATATATTCTATTTGTTTGGTGAATATCGTTTTCAATCCAGAATTCACTATTTTCTCCCGCATTCATTTTTCTGTTAAAATACTTTCATTTTTTGGAATTTTTCTTAATTCCGAATATTTATATACTCTATTTTCTTGCCTTCAATAAATTCTTCACTACTTAGCATTCTTATTCATTTTTAGTATTTGACGAAATACGTCTGTTTAATAAAATATATATATTTTTATTTCATATTTTCCATATATATATATATATATATATATATATATATTAAATTTACATATCTGACTCTCAATTTCCGTTTTATTATTCATTAGTATCTCAATTTTTCTCTTGAATTGGTTACCCGGGTACATTTTCAATTCGTGTACAGTTGGCTTCATCAATTCCGGTACACTGTTGACTCCTTAGTCTTCCGTGAAGTGCACCGGAATGAATGAGGCCAACTGTACCATCCACGCCATATTTTCAGCAGATCTCAATTGCCCCAAATGAGAAGAGTGGTAAAACAATGTTTATCAAGTAAAGAAACATTAAAAATATCTTTTTTGTCGTTCTCTTATTGCTTCTCTTAACTCAAGCAGTCTCCCATGATCTTTTTTCTCCCTCTCCCATGTATCTCTATCTCCCCACTGTGGCTCTTTCTCTCCACTGTGCCTTTCTCCCTCTCCCATTTTCTCCTTCTGTTAATCCCATGTTCCTTTTCTCTCTTCTATGTTCCTCTTTCTCCCTCTCCCATGTTCCTCTCTCTCTTTCTCCCTCTTCCGTGTTCCTCTTTCTCTCTCTCCCATGTTCCTTTTCTCTCTCTTCCGTGTTCCTCTTTCTCTCTCTCCCATGTTCCTCTTTCGCTCCCTCACATGTTCCTCTTTCTCTCTCTCTCTCCTATGTTTCTCTTTCTCCCTCTCCCATGTTCCTCTTTCGCTCTCTCACATGTTCCTCTTTCTCTCTCTCTTATGTTTCTCTTTCTCCCTCTCCCATGTTCCTCTTTCTCTCTCTCCCATATTCCTCTTTCGCTCTCTCACATGTTCCTCTTTCGCTCTCTCACATGTTCCTCTTTCTCTCTACCATGTTTCTCTTTCTCTCCCATGTTCCTCTTTCTCTCTACCATGTTCCTCTTTCTCCCTTGTGTTCTGTTGTATTCTTTCTCATTCTCTTTCTCTCCAACGCTTCGGTAAGTTTTATGTTTTATATATTTACGGTAATTAAAAATGAAAACTCTAGATTTTATTACCAGTTCAGCGTGTAAAAAAGTCAGGAGAAATTTGTGGTTATTGTCAAGATTTTTCTAATTGTTTTTATTTTATTTTATGGGAGATACTGAGATATCTAAAACCTAAAAGGGGAAACTGAAAATTATTAAAGAGGAATTATTTAAAAAATAAATACACAAGATATTATTATTATCATTATTATTATTATTATCATTATCATTATTATTATTATTTTTATTATCATTATTATTATTATCATTATTACTTGCCAGGCAACAACCCTATTTGAAAAAGCAGGATTTAATAAAGAACTTGGATTAGGGTGATTTAATGTAGGGTTGTAAGAAGGGTTTAAAATTATCCAATTTTTAAAATGAGGAAATAATAATGATTTTATTCTCTGCAGTTAAGTCTCAAAATTGTGCGTCTATAGAACTCCATATTCCTATTTTTGATGATTCATGAGCGGGTAAAAAAAAATAGAAAAACAAAAAATAATATACAACATTCTGCTTTGATATCAAACAACTTTTATGTTACGTAAGTGTTGTGAAAATTATGATTTTAACATTTAAATCTATAATACAAGTCACTTAATAAGACGCCAGATAATTTCATAATAACTTTTACCTACTTTTGATATAAAATACAACAATCTGTGAATATTATGATTATAATTTTCAAGTGACATTAATATTCAAATATATTATACAAGTCACTTGATAAGACGCTAGACAGTTTCATAACAACTTTTACACTTTTGCCAGATAATTTCATAATTCTAAAAGTGATTCATGTTCAGAATTCCCTGGTCCGTCCACCTGACTGGAGGTAAGCACGATCTAAAATAGCGATGATCTGCTAAATCATAAAATCAATTATTTATTGGATTTATATTATTCAATATAAAAATTCTCTTTCGAAGCTTTTTATTCACCCCCCCCACCATGTGGTTACTTTCGGTTGTAGAATTAGCAAACAAATCAATCTTATCACCAGCCGATATCTCTGGCGGCCGATGTGGTAACGTCCCTGACTGGTAAACGCAAGACTGGGGTTCGAGTCCCGCTCAAGCTTGTTAGTTTCTTTGGTTGCTGCAACCTCCCCATCCTTGTGAGTTGAGGATGGAGGGTTTGGGGGATCCTATCGGTTTATCAGCAGAGTCATCAGCAGCCATTGCCTGGCCATCCTTGGTCCTAGCTTGGTTGGAGAGGGAACTTGGGTGCTAATCATTTGTATATCTGGTACGTCTCTAGGGCATTGTCCTACTCGATAGGACAATGTCACTGTCTCTTGCCTCTGCCATTCGTGAGTGGCCTTTTAAACCTTTAAACCACTTACTCAAGTGGAGAATATAAAAGAACAATAAACAGCTAAGTGGCTCCCATTCCGATAGGAAAGTGGCAATTTCTATCGGAAGACTTAAAAAGAGAGCGAGAGATGCTGCACTTAGTGACAAGAGTTGAGCTAGTTATCATTTTCCTCTTCCAAAACACTAATTGTTTATTTACCTCTTAAGCGTAGAAGCTGATACAGTATCCGTTTAAAGAGCTTTCCCCTCTAGCTTTTCTAAAGTGACTTCCACTCATTAGTGGTTTTCGAATGCCAACGCCGCCGGAGGGAAAGTTGATCTGCTGATGTTTCTCGCTTGATTGTCGAATGACTTCGGTCTTTATACCCATAAACGTTCTTTCTGCTGTTCTGTTTACGTTTCCTCTCCTTGTTGCTATTCTTCTTAGGAATTCTATACCTATAAACGTTCTTTCTGCTGTTCTGTTTACGTTCTTCTCCTAGTTGCTACTCTTCTTAAGAATTTTATACCTATAAACGTTCTTTCTTCTGTTCTGTTTCTAGTTTCTTCTTGTTCTTTTCCTTAGTGATTTTATACCCATAAAAGTTCTTTCATCTCTTCTGTTTACGTTTCTTCTTCTTCTCGTTGTTGCTGTTCTAAGAATTTCATACCCATAAACGTTCTTTCTTCTATTATGTCTTTATATTATCTTCTCGTTTCGCTGCTTCTTAAGAATTTTATATAAACGTTGTTTCTGCTGTTCTGTATTTAGTTTCTTCTTCTCCTTGTTGCTCTTCTTCCTAAGAATTTCATATCCATAAACGTTCTTTCTGCTGTTCTATTTTCATTTCTTCTCCTTGTTGCTAATCTTCTTAAGAATTTTATGCCTATACACGTTCTGTATTTAGTTTCTTCTTATTGTTCTTCTTCTTAGGGTTGTTATACCCATAAACGTTCTTTCTGCTGTTCTGTATTTAGTTTTTTCTTCTTGTTTCTCTTCTTCCTAAGAATTTTATACCCATAAACGTTCTTTCTGCTGTTCTGTATTTAGTTTCTCCTTCTTGTTTCTCTTCTTCCTAAGAATTTTATATCCACAAACGTTCTTTCTGCTGTTCTATATTTAGTTTCTTCTTCTTAGGAATATTATACCAATAAACGTTCCTTCTACTGTTCTGTTTCTTCTTCTCCTTGTTGCTTTTCTTAAGAGTTTCATACCCATAAACGTTTTTTCTGCTGTTCTGTATTTAGTTTTTTCTTAGAAATGTTATAACCATGAACGTTCTTTCTGCTGTTCTGTATTTAGTTTTCAATAAATGTTCTTTCTGCTGTTCTGTATTTAATTACTTCTTGGAAACGTTATAACCATAAACGTTCTTTCAGGTGTTCTGTATTTAATAGTCCTCTTCTTAGGAATTTTATACATATAAACGTTTCTTCTCCTATTCTGTTGTTGTTGTTGTTGTTGTTGTTGTTGTTGTTGTTGTTGTTGTTGTTGTTGTTCTTCTTCTTCTTCTTCTTCTTCTTCAACTCTGTTGTTGTTGTTGTTGTTGTTCTTCTTCTTCTTCTTCTTCAACTCTGTTGTTGTCGTTGTTGTTGTTGTTGTTCTTCAACTCTGTTGTTGTTGTTCTTCTTCTTCTTCTTCAACTCTGTTGTTGTTGTTGTTCTTCTTCTTCTTCTTCTTCAACTCTGTTGTTGTTGTTGTTCTTCTTCTTCTTCTTCTTCAACTCTGTTGGTGTTGTTGTTGTTGTTCTTCTTCTTCTTCTTCTATCAACCCAAACTATCCACCCCAAAACGTTTCAATCACGCTAGTCGTTGTTGCGTTTAACAAAAGCAAAACCATTTCTTGCTTTCATTGCTGTCTTTCACAGTACAACTGTCTCTGCTTCACATATATGATTAGAAACCGATTTCATCGGAGTGCTTGCGCGCATGCACGCACGCGTCACGTTTTATTTGCACAGCCAATGGCGTGCTTTTCCTTCTACTGCTGCTAAATCTAGTTAGATAAGGGCGGATGATCATACTTTGTCATGGTTCGCTGTTCTATGTGATTTACATTCTAGAACGTCACTTCCAAAGTCGATTCGATCGATGTTTCGAATTTCATTTTACGTTAAGTAATTTCTCTGTCTTTTTACATTTTATAAGTTTATTTTCAATTTTAGATGCAATGTAAGTTTGTGCGATTTTAATGTAGAAACTTAAAAATAGCCTTGATTGACTTGAAATGTATTAGGAAAC
>NC_090729.1:192180922-192190922 GCF_036898095.1 Palaemon carinicauda | reverse complement strand
AGGCTCCATTTAACTTAATCTTTAACTATTGCAAATCATCGTTTTAAGATAGAATCCAACTAGCTATACTAAGTACGTAAATATCTTCTGCTATTTCTACATACAATCTCAAACTAATTACTATATCACTTTTACTATTTTACTATTCCATTCACGATGCCTTAAACAAGCGTGAAAAGGAGACACACGACTTTCATTCATCTAATTGCACGAGAGAGAAACGGATCTATTTAATTGGTTGGGGACTTCAAGAACCAACTGTCTGGAACCACAAATATCTCAGAGGTGTACCGCTGTACTGCGGTACTTGCAGTACTTGGGCGGTCGCGTGCGGGAGGGGTTATGGGCGTAGGATGGAAAAATCTTGCGGTCACGGGACTTTATGAGAGAGAGAGAGAGAGAGAGAGAGAGAGAGAGAGAGAGAGAGAGAGAATATATATGTTGGTATAGTTTCCTTTTGCCAGAATAGAGAATAGAAAGTAATGATTGAAAAAAGGAAAAACGAAAATGAGAGAGAGAGAGAGAGAGAGAGCGAGCGAGAGAGAGAGAGAGAGAGAGAGAGAGAGAGAGAGAGAGAGAGAGAGATGTTAGTATAGTTTTCTTTTGTCAGAATAGCTAATAGAGAATAGTGATTGAAAAAGGGAAAAAAAGAAAATTAGAAATAACGAATATGAGAGAGAGAGAGAGGAGAGAGAGAGAGAGAGAGAGAGAGAGAACCTTACCTTATTGCCTTATTTTATGTTTGGGTTCCCCAGGTCCCTCAGTGTGAGGTACCTCGTATATCCACCAGAGTTGCTAATGCATCTTCCGGTGCATTTTGCATCTTCCAGTCTTGAGAGAGAGAGAGAGAGAGAGAGAGAGAGAGAGAGAGAGAGAGAGAGAGAGAGAGAGAGAGAGAGAGAGAGATGTTAATATAATTTCCTTCTGCTAGGATAGCAAATATAAAATAATGATTGAAAAAATGAGAGAGAGAGAGAGAGAGAGAGAGAGAGAGAGAGAGAGAGAGAGATTGTTGGTTTAGTTTCCTTTGGCCAGATGCTACGAGGAGGAGGAGAAGGAGGCGGAGGAAAAGAGGAGGAGGAGGAGGAGGAAAAAAGGAGAAGGAGGAGAAGGAGAAGGAGGAGGAGAAAAGATTCTCACTTCCGTTTTCCCTTCTCTGAGAAGCTTTCAACCTGAGGTTGAACTAACACGTCTTTGTCTTGACAATTCCGGTTTTATACTTCTGTTATCGTTTCCTTCTTCATCGTCCCTTGTTTTATTCCTGACTGTTTCTCGTAAGTTTATTTCTGTCTCTTATTTTTGTTTTTATCTTTGGCGTATGTAAACGTTTACTTCATCTGTTAATCAAGATACTCCGAGCGTTCACTGAATGATTATTTTATCGTTATTACTCATTTAGAGAGAGAGAGAGAGAGAGAGAGAGAGAGAGAGAGAGAGAGAGAGAGAGAGAATTCCAATTTTCAACTAGGGCTGCTGTTTGGCTTGCAATAATAATAATAATAATAATAATAAATGATGATGATGATAATAATAATAATAATAACAAATGATGATGATAATAACAATAATGATAGTAACAATAATAATAATAATAATAATAATAATAATAATAATAATAATAATAATAAATAGTTAAAGGAAGTAACATATTCCACCATTCCCCTAGTATGCATTTAGCGATACTTTTCCCCCAAAGAAGAAAGTCAAACTCTTGTAGCTCCACAAACAAAGGAGAAAACGAACATTACTATTAAGACGAAAACTCAGGAAGAAGAAAACTGCGCTTGAATACTAAGATGGATATTGACTGAAGCATTTTTAGTCTGCAAGACTTCTCGGAATTCTGAGCAATAACTGGTGTTAAAAATACAAACTATAAAGAAAATATATGTAAAAAAAAAAAAAAAAAAAAAAAAAAAAAAAAAAAAAAAAAAAAAACACGAAGAAAATCAATTTATGAAGACAAAAATAAATGCTAAGAAAATTACTGTACATAAACAACAAAAACCACGAAGAAAATTAATGTATGAAAACATGAATAAAAACTAAGAAAATTAACCTACATAAACAAGAAAAATACGATGAAAATGAGCGTGCAGTAAACAAGAAAAATACGAACACAATTAACGTACAAATCAAGAAAAATACGAAGATATTGAACATACAGAAACAAGAAAATACGAAATGAACATACAATATCAGGTAAAACACGAAGAAAATGAACTTACAAAAACAATAAAAAGGCACAAAGAAAATGAACTTACGAAAACAATAAAAAGGCACGAAGAAAATGGAACTTACGAAAACAAGAAAAAAACACGTACATTTAAAAAAATTAACATACAGAAACAAAAATACACGAAGAAAATGAACGTACACTAAAGAAAAAGAAATTAAAAAAATGAACGTACGGAAACAAGAAAAAAAACACGAAGAAAATGAACGTACAATAAGAAAAAAAAAGAAAAAGAAAATTAACATATGAAAATAAGAAAAACAAAAAGAACGGACAAAAAAAATGAACGTAGAAAACAAGAAAGAGAAAATGAACGTACAAAAACACAAGAAAAAGAACGTACAAAACCATTAACAAAAAAACGTAAAGTCAAAACACGAAACGTTGTCGGTTAAGTCGAAGTAATCTCGAGAAATTTTGGGGGGTTGAGATTCGAAGGGTATTTAAGAAATGATTTTTCCCCGGGTATAAGGAGTCAATGACATGCGTAAATGCCCTGCAATTAAGGGTAAAAATGCCCCGTAATTAAGCGTAATTTGGGAGTTCAAAAGGAGATAGTTTGTTGGTGGGATTAAATACCTGTTGCTGCTTGGTAGGTGATTTAACTTCGGAGTTTGCTTTTCCAGCGGTTCCGGATGGAAGCAATTTCGGCGAAACGTACCTAAAAAAGGAAGAACAAATGGTTAGTGCACGAGAGAGAGAGAGAGAGAGAGAGAGAGAGAGAGAGAGAGAGAGAGAGAGAGAGAGAATGTCAGATATATCTGTAAGCTTCATGGAGAGGCTTATCACAAGCAAATATTAAAAGAAATTAAAAAAGGAATTTCGGAATATTAAATGGTTAGTTCACGAGAGAGAGAGAGAGAGAGAGAGAGAGAGAGAGAGAGAGAATATCAGATATATCTGTAGACTTCATGGAGATTAATATAATTAAAAATGATAATGGAAATTCGATAAAAAATAATCTGGGCGAAACGTCCCTACAGAGAGAGAGAGAGAGAGAGAGAGAGAGAGAGAGAGAGAGAGAGATCTGTAAACTTCATGGAGATGAGTATCACTAAAATAATAATGGAAATTCGATATAAAATCTCGGCAAAATGTCCTTAGAGAGAGAGAGAGAGAGAGAGAGAGAGAGAGAGAGAGAGAGAGAGAATATATATATATATATATATATATATCATATATATACATATATACATATATATATACTGTAAATATATATATATATGTATATATATATATATATATATATATGAAGATCTTCCAGTCTTCGCAAAAACATTATATAACATAAAAATAGTATAAATGAACAATTCGCACGATATCAGAACCACCATCCCGGCTCTGTTCAAGGACAGTAATTGGGTTAACGGCTCAAACGCCTACAGTGCAAAGTTCCTAAATCTTTGTTTACAGCAATTCAAAGGTTGAAAGTCAGGACGAATATGTGCTGGAGACGAAGGAACAGCAACCTTGAGGTATTTCGAGGGTCATTGATGTAGATTTATGATGAAAAAGTGTGCACGACCCGTCAAAAATAACGGCTAAATATTTATATTGATAAATATGCACACACGCAAAAACAGATTTAACCCTTCCCACCTCCTCCTCCTTTCCTATGTGGTTCGGTAATTTGTGGGAGAGTTTGGTTTCCGAGTGTACCTCTTGCGGTACCCTCCTTATTCATGGTATGACCTATCTGAAGGACTGTGAGAGACCGAGTAGTTATACATTTGGAAATGCCGCTCAACGTGACCGGATATATATATATATATTTTTGGGCTCAAGCCATGTCGTCCTGATGGAAGTTCCTATAGGGTAGCTTCCTAGGGTATATTACAACTACGGCGATATTCCCAGAGAATTTACCTTAAGGTACCAGAATTCTAACTCCTGGAGCGAGTATCCCTCGTGAAAGGGATATCGCGACATATCAGAGGACGTATTCTAGACACGTCACATGGCAATCTACGACCTGAACAGAGATTCGTCTCGTAGGAGGGAGATTGACGAGATACGAATTCGGGAAAGAAAAAGGGGAGCCGCTCCCAAGGCTTCCCTATCCCCCGATTCGTATGCGTGCCTGGCGCCAATCCTGGCGCCATCTGTATTCCTTTTTGCGTAGCTTAACAACTCGGTGTTTTTTTCCTGTTTTTCTCGCAAATCTTGGATTTATTCAGCTTTTCATGGCTTCTTCGTCTTCGTTGACCTCGGATAAGTTGAGTATAGTGTCTGTTATGTATAAATGTAGGCTCTTGGTAAAATTTTGAGTGATTAATAGGATTAATCTTTGATACAAGAGCCGTAGCCTACCAGAGGTGTCCTGGACACTGTCACTCGCTAGGTATAAATTAGTTAGTCAGAGTGACATTCCTGGTTGTTTTGCTTAATAAAATTTAGCTATTTAGCTTTACATAGGATTTCCTTTCGTGCTTAGTATTATTTGGCGAAGTATTCGCCATTCTGGCCTACGCTAGGCCATGTAGCCTAGTCGTTTGGTCCTAGTACTTAATGCATGATTAGGGTTTTTCCGAGTGTAATTAAAATTTTATTGAAGCTTTAGGCTATATTTTATACATGTTAGACTGTGTGGAATATTTCCAAGATTGTATACGTGAGAGTTTCGGTGAATTAGGTAATCGATTCTCTTGGTGCCTAGGCTAATTGCTTATGGAGCCTTAGTATACTTTATCATACTCCCCGGTTGCTTTCTTTTCTTCGGAGAAGGTATGCAATCCCTTTCCCTCTGTTTAAGCCTTGGGCTTATCCCTAAGTGGTTTTTTCCGAATTTATTTTCGATAAAACTATACTAGGGTGTTACTGTACCTTCCTGTTCCAGCAGAGTCTGGTTCAAAGAGGGTCAGAACAACAGAGTTTTTAGTCTGAGTCCGTGTTGTTTGGCTTGGGGCAGAGTCTCCCTCGCTGACCTAACACTTACAAAGGGAGCTGAGCTCCCTTAGGTCACTGTCGAAGGTTTCTGTAGTTATGATTCCTTCTTGTGTGATCGACCAGACTAAGTCCTGTTGCTGTTCTCGGGGAGGATAAATCTTCCCTTGGGAGTTGCAACGCCTTCCTTGCTTTGGTGCTCTGGAAGCTGGCAGGTATTATACTACTGCGCTGGCCCTTTCCCTTAGATCTCCCTTAGGCTAAGACAGAGTTCTTGGCTACGGGTGATCTGTCACTAAAGCAAGGTTGGCAGGACCCTCTTGTCCCTTCCCCCTCTATCTCCGTAATGGCCTAGCCATTACTGTACTGTACCTTGCCGGCCGGCAGAGCTGGCCGGCAGGGGTATTACTGTACCATATGTCATTCTACTTCTGGACCTAGTATAGGTTGGGATTTGGATTGACTAAGCCCATTGCCGGCCGGCAGAGACGCTGGACGGCAAGGGTCTTATGTTTTCGAGTGCTGCCCGGACCTCTCTTGGTCCCTCATCCATGCCTGCCGGCAGAGCCGGACGGCATTGGTCAAGGAAGCCTGAATTAAGTTTCTCCCCTTCCTTATATGCACTCTTTCGGTTGCCGGGCTGGGGGGGTTGTGTACACTCTTATCCTGGCATCCATTCTATTTTCTTCTAGTGCTGTACCTGTCCCGGCAGCCGGCCTATGAGGCCGGCTGCCGGCCTATGAGGCCGGCAGCCGGGCAGGGGTAGTCTTCTGGTTCTTTTGCTGCCGGCTGGCATCGGTCTTGTACCTTTGCCGGCCGGCTTATGTCAGTCCTTGTCTGCCGGTCACCAAGAGTGTGGCCGGCAGCTGGGTACTACCTTGTGTAGTTGCTGGCCGGCAATCATTGCCGGCCAACACTGGCTGTTGCTGGCCGGCAGCTGCTGCCGCCGGCACACGCATTTGAACCAGAGGGCTGCCGCCCTATAGCTGTTAAGTAGTATACTTTAAAGCTAATTGTGGTGTGTGCCGGCCGGCAAAGGCAGGCCGGCACACATCCTCCTATACTGTACTAGTATTCTTCTGTATAGCATATACAGTAAGAAGAAAACTATAGTAAAAGTTTAGGTACAGCACTGTATCTTCTAACACTATTGTGTTTTCTTACACAGCCCTTTGCTGTTGCCCTCAGACAGGAAGCAGAGTTCTTCCCCGTCTATTATCCAGGATTTTTAAAATCATTGCCTAGGTGTGAGCTCCACCTGTTTCCTATGGAAACCTTGCATTGGTTACTCTAGTAGAGATAAACCATTTTTGATTTTATTATCTGGAAGGCTGCAACAATGGGTTGTGAGGGAAACACAAGTGTGTGTCTTTCATTTATGAATTGTTATGCTATACTATGCATATCCAGTGATACATAGTTCACTTGATACTCATGGAAATTTCTTCTCTTTACAGAAGGACACTCCGAAGTGGGGAAGTGCTTTCTGCAATGTCAGCAGCAAGAACCTCTGCGGACATGAGTTTTGTAGGAGACACGCAGCATACGCTGTCTCCAAGGATGATCTCCGGTATTGGGACCCCTCAGGTATGTACTGTGTGCACTAACCTGATTAATGAGACATTTAAATAGCTAGGAAGAAGCTTCGTACCTGGGTAAGGGGCTTCCAAAAGTACACTTCTGGCCCTTATCTTCCAAGTGAGAAGATGAGGGCGTATCTTTTCCCTAAGGCATCAGCTGAGGCAGTGATTCCCCAGCCTCAA
Organism: Palaemon carinicauda; assembly: GCF_036898095.1. Lineage (NCBI taxonomy): Eukaryota > Metazoa > Arthropoda > Malacostraca > Decapoda > Palaemonidae > Palaemon > Palaemon carinicauda. The sequence goes on along the minus strand of NC_090729.1, from coordinate 192,184,040 downwards.
GAGGAGATCCCCTAAGTTCAGATCCAGGTGGATGCTGAAGTCGCGGTCCGCGATGCAAGACATCCAGCTAAATGACAGGATATCTGATGTGGACGGGTGTCAGGAGGAAGACCTCCTTGCAGAAGCCCAGGATGAAGTTCAAGTCCCTCTACATCGGCCGGTCTCCCAGTAGAGCTGGGACAGGCCCTCTCTTCTATTGTTGGAATGATCCAACAAATGCAGAAGGAGAATCAGGAGAAGGCGGCTGCAATGGAACTGCGAATGCAGTGCCTTGCAGAATCACATGGGCCCCAGAAAAGCTCAATGTGAAAGACCTTCCTTTGTGCTCGGATGCCTAACCCATGGAGGTATGCTGAGCACATGTCGATGACGACTGGAAAGATCGTCATCTCGGATATGCTGGGCTCAGTTCCCCTGGAGGGTGGAATTCTGGCCCAGCAAGGCACCATATCCGGACTGTTATGTCCGGCTGAGGAAGGAACCAGCTTCAAAGGAGGAGGCAGAGCCGAAGGAAGTCATAGTGATGACCATGCTAAGGCTCAAGCTCTACTTTCATCTTCGATGAAAGAGAGGGGCTTCTCTAACTCAAAGGTAGCTGCATTGAATAGGAAGCTCCCTTCCTTTGTGTCCTCGCCTACTAGAGCCTTCCCCCTTTTTACAGAAAGGGTTTCTGGCTGTACTAAAAGCAATCGAGGCCGGCAAGTCTTGCCCCTCCCTAGAGGAGTGTAAACCCTTGTCGCTGGCCCTGCCTATGGACCACAAAGATTGGAAGGACGTCCATCTTACGTTCTAAGTGGAAAGTTGGAGGCTGATATTGCCGGACCGTCAGTTCGGCAAGGACCCCCCCTAAGCTGTCTGACTTTCTTTTGCGAAGTGAGCTCGATACAAAAGAAAGACTGACTGCCTCAATGTCTCTTCAGACTACTCTCGAGACGATGGCAAGTGACCCCCAAGGTCCATGAAATGTTCATGGTAGTGGCCAAGCCTCATCTGGCCACAGTGACGAAGGACCTTTATGGCTTCGTCAAGGCAAGGAGAGCTTTTAGGGAGTTCGTGTTTACCTCGGCTACAGTGAGGCACGAGCTAAAGAAACTAATCTCCCTCCAACATTTGGGGAAAAGACCTTTTTCCCTACCGACTTGGTCAAAGAAGTTTTTGATAAAGCCACCTTGGAGAATAGAAAACCTTCTCCAGAAGTGGGACCTGGCTATCAAAAGAAAGTCTTCCCCCGGATGAGGGTCCTCAACCAAAGAGGAAGACTATGAGGACTAGGCTACCGTCTCGGCCAGCCATGCCTCTTAGACAGCAACAAGCAACTGCAATTGCCATTGCCCCCAGTGCCCCCAGATCGTGGCACAAACCCCCGACCACCTTTCAGTGGGTACCCCAGGCCGTGTCGACACAGTCCACGGCATTCACCCCCAGCGTTCGAAGGGCAGTCTACTTCCTTCCGAGCAAAGCCTAGAGGAGCAGCCAGAGGCTCGTCTAGACGCCCCCTCAAGGGGAAGGGGATTCAGGGGTGGTCGTGGTCAGGAAGGCAAGACCTCAGGACGGCAGTCCAAGTGAGGTGATACCGGTAGGAGGGAGACTTCTGAAATTTCGGGATCGGTGGACCTTCGATCCCTGGGCCCACAGCCTACTCAAGAATGGATTGGGCGGGAGCTGGTACAGCACTCCACCCCCGTACCTTCGGTTTTTTCCAACACTCCACCCCCGTTATGGAGGAGTACGTTCAAGAACGGTTGGAGAAAAAGGGTGAAGCCCATCAATTTCTAAGGGAGGCTGTTTTGTGTTCCCAAGAAAGACTCGGAAAAGCTCAGAGTCATTCTGGACTTGTCGCCACTTAACAAGTTCATAGTGAATTGCAAATTCAAAATGCTAACACTGCAACACATAAGGACCTTACTGCCCAAGAGGGCATATTCCGTCTCTATAGACTTGTCAGATGCCTACTGGCACATTCCAATTAGCCATCGACTCTCCCCCTACCTAGGGTTCAGGCTACAGCGAAGACTATACGCCTTCGGAGCCATGCCATTCGGGCTAAACATAGCCCCAAGGATTTTTACGAAGCTTGCGAGCGTAGCTCTCAAACAATTTCGCCTAAAGGGAATTCAGGTAGTAGCCTACCTGGACGACTGGTTGGTGTGGGCAGCATCCGAGACAGAATGCTTGCAAGCTTCCAGTCAGTGATCCAGTTCCTAGAGTACCTAGGCTTCAAGATCAACAGAAAAAGTCTCGACTTTCTCCATCTCAAAAGTTCCAGTGGCTAAGATCCACTGGGACCTTTTGTCACACCCGTTTCTCCACCCCAGCGAAGAAAAGGAAGGAGATAGCGGGTTCTGTCAAGAGACTTCAAGATTCCGAAAGGATATCAAGACACGAGCAGGAGAGAGTACTGCGCTCTCTCCAGTTTGCTTCGGTGACAGACCCAGTGCTAAGAGCACAGCTAAAGGATGCAATCGGAGTTTGGAGAAGTTATGCATCAAACGCGTGAAGAGATCTGAGAAGACCAGCCGCTTCGGCTAAGTACTCTTCTCAGGCCTTGGTCCCAAGCCAGACATCTATAGAAGTCAGGTTCTTCTTCAGCCACCTCCCCCGTCGGTGACGATTCACTCAGACGCCTCAAAGGAGGGATGGGGAGGTCACTCTCATCGGAAAAAAAGTCCAGGGGACTTGGTCCAGGCTATTCAAGACCTTTCTCATAAAACTTTCTAGAAGCTAGGGCAGTGCTCCTTACCTTAAAGAAAGTCTCCCCGCGTCATTCGTTCCACATAAAGTGGTAATAGACAGCGAGGTAGTTGTAAGATACTTGAATCGACAAGGATCGAGGTCACCACCTCTCAACCAGGTGATGTTGGCCGTCTTCCGATTGGCGGAAAAGAAGAAGTGGTACCTGTCGGCAGTTCACCTTCAAGGAGTCCGCAATGTGACAGCGGACGCTCTATCCAGGTTCACACCGATAGAGTCGGAATGGTCCTTAGACGCAGGATCATTCTCCTTCATTCTGAATCAGTCCCAGAACTGCAGATAGACCTCTTTGCGACGAAAGACAACAAGAAGTTGCCCCTGTACGTGCCCCGTACGAGGACCCCTTAGCGGAAGCAGTGGACACGAT
>NC_090729.1:192176330-192180422 GCF_036898095.1 Palaemon carinicauda | reverse complement strand
CCCCCTCCCCATATTTTCAGCAGATCTCAATTGCCCCAATGAGAAGAGTGGTAAACCAATGTTTATCAAGAAACATTAAAAATATCTTTTTCGTCGTTCTCTTATTGCTTCTCTTAACTCAAGCAGTCTCCCATGATCTTTTTTCTCCTCTCCCATGTATCTCGATCTCTTCCATGAGGCTCTTTCTCTCCACTGTGCCTTTCTCCCTCTCCCATTTTCTCTTTCTGTCAATCCCATGTTCCTTTTTCTCTCTTCCATGTTCATCTTTCTCCCTCTCCCATGTTCCTCTCTCTCTTTCTCCCTCTTCCGTGTTCCTCTTTCTCTCTCTCCATGTTCCTTTTCTCTCTCTTCCGTGTTCCTCTTTCTCTCTCTCCCATGTTCCTCTTTCGCTCCCTCACATGTTCCTCTTTCTCTCTCTCTCCTATGTTTCTCTTTCTCCCTCTCCCATGTTCCTCTTTCACTCTCTCACATGTTCCTCTTTCTCTCTCTCTTATGTTTCTTTCTCCCTCTCCCATGTTCCTCTTTCTCTCTCTCCCATATTCCTCTTTCGCTCTCTCACATGTTCCTCTTTGCCTCTCTCACATGTTCCTCTTTCTCTCTACCATGTTTCTCTTTCTCTCCCATGTTCCTCTTTCTCTCTACCATGTTCCTCTTTCTCCCTTGTGTTCTGTTGTATTCTTTCTCATTCTCTTTCTCTCCAACGCTTCGGTAAGTTTTATGTTTTATATCTTTACGGTAATTAAAAATGAAAACTCTAGATTTTATTACCAGTTCAGCGCGTAAAAGTCATGAGAAAATTTGTGGTTATTGTCAAGATTTTTCTAATTGTTTTTATTTTATTTTATGGGAGATACTGAAATATCTAAAACCTATAAGGGGAAACTGAAAATTATTAAAGAGGAATTATTTTAAAAATAAATACAAAAGATATTATTATTATTGTTATTATTATTATTATTATTATTATTATTATTATTATTTTTATATCATTATTATTATTATCATTATTACTTGCCAGGCAACAACCCTATTTGAAAAAGCAGGATTTGATAAAGAACTTGGATTAGGGTGATTTAATGTAGGGTTGTAAGAAGGGTTTAAAATTATCCAATTTTTAAAATGAGGAAATAATAATGATTTTATTCCCTGCACTTAAGTCTCAGAATTCTGCGTCTATAGAACTCCATATTCCTATTTTTGATGATTCATGAGCTTGGTAAAATAATAGAAAAACAAAAATAATAATATACAACATTCTGCTTTGATATCAAACAACTTTTATGTTATGCAAGTGTTGTAGAAATTATGATTTTTAACATTTAAATCTATAATACAAGTCGCTTAATAAGACGCCAGATAGTTTCATAATAACTTTTACCTACTTTTGATATAAAATACAACAATCTGTGAATATCATAATTATAATTTTCAAGTGACATCAATATTCAAATATATTATACAAGTCATTTGATAAGACGCTAGAGTTTCATCACAACTTTTACTTACTTTTGCCAGATAATTTCATAATTCTAAAAGTGATTCATGTTCAGAATTCCCTGGTCCACCTGACTGGAAGTAAGCACGATCTAAAATAGCCATGATCTGCTAAATCATAAATTAATTATTTATTTGAATTATATTATTGAATATAAAAATTGTCTTTCGAAGCTTTTTATTCCCCCCCCCCCCTACGATGTGGTGTTACTTTTCGGTTGTAGAATTAGCAAACAAATCAATCTTATCACCAGTCGATATCTCTGGTGGCCGATGTGGGTAACGTCCCTGACTGGTGAACACTAGACTGGGGTTCGAGTCCCGCTCAAGCTGGCTAGTTCCTTTGGTCGCTGCAACCTCACCATCTTTGTGAGCTGAGGATACGAGGTTTGGGGGAGCCTATAGGTTTATCAGCCGAATCATCAGCAGCCATTGCCAGGCCATCCTTGGTCCTAGCTTGGTTGGAGATTGAACTTGGGCGCTAATCATATGTATATATGATAAGTCTCTAGGGCATTGTCCTACTCGATAGGACAATGTCACTGTCTCTTGCCTCTGCCATTCATGCGTGGGCCTTTTAAACCTTTAAACCACTTACTCAAGTAGAGAATATAAAAGAACACTAAACAGCTAAGTGGCTCCCATTCCGATAGGAAAGTGGCAATTTCTATCGGAAGACTTAAAAAGAGAGCGAGAGATGCTGCACTTAGTTAAAGAGTTGAGCTAGTTATCATTTTCCCCTTCCAAAACACTAATTGTTTATTTACCTCTCAAGCGTGGAAGCTGATGCAGTATCCGTTTAAAGAGCTTTCCCCTCTAGCTTTTCTAAAGTGACTTCCACTCATTAGTGGTTTTCGAATGCCAACGCCGCCGGAGGGAAAGTTGATTTGCTGACGTTTCTCGCTTGATGTCGAACTACTTCGGTCTTTATACCCGTAAACGTTCTTTCTGCTGTTCTGTTTACGTTTCTTCGCTTTGTTGCTATTCTTCTTAGGGATTCTATACCTATAAACGTTCTTTCTGCTGTTCTTTTTACGTTTCTTCTCCTTCTTCTTCTTAGGAATTTCATACCCATAAACATTCTTTCATCTGTTCTGTTTACGTTTCTTCTCCTTGTTGCTATTCTTCTTAGGAATTTTATACCTATAAACGTTCTTTCTGCTGTTCTGTTTACGTTTCTTCTTGTTCTTTTTCTTAGGGATTTTGTACCCATAAAAGTTCTTTCATCTGTTCTATTTACGTTTCCTTCTTCTCGTTGTTGCTGTTCTTAAGAATTTCATACCCACAAACGTTCTTTCTTCTATTATGTCCTTTATTTTATCTTCTCGTTTCGCTCCTTCTTAAGAATTTTATATAAACGTTGTTTCTGCTGTTCTGTATTTAGTGTCTTCTCCTCTTGTTGCTCTTCTTGAGAATTTTATACCCATAAACGTTCTTTCTGCTGTTCTATTTTCGTTTCTTCTTGTTGCTATTCTTCTTAAAAAGTATGCTGTTCTATGTGCGTTTCTTCTCCTTGTTATTATTTTTCTTAACAATTCTATGCCCATAACATTCTGTATTTAGTTTCTTCTTATTGTTCTTCTTCTTAGGGTTGTTATATCCATAAACGTTCTTTCTGCTGTTCTGTATTTAGTTTCTTCTTGTTTCTCTTCTTCCTAAGAATTTCATACCCATAAACGTTCATTCTGCTGTTTTATATTTAGTTTCTTCTTCTTAGGAATATCATACCAATAAACGTTCCTTCTACTGTTCTGTTTCTTCTTCTCCTTGTTGCTTTTCTTAAGAGTTTCATACCCATAAACGTTCTTTCTGCTGTTCTGTATTAGTTTTTTCTTAGAAATGTTATAACCAATAACGTTTTTCTCTGCTGTTCTGTATTTAGTTTTTTCTTAGAAACGTTATAACCATAAACGTTCTTTCAGGTGTTCTGTATTTAATAGTCCTCTTCTTGGGAATTTTATATCCATACACGTTCCTTCTCCTATTCTGTTTTTGTTTGTTGTTGTTGTTGTTCTGTTGTTGTTGTTATTGTTGCTCTTCTTCTTCTTGTTCAACTCTGTTGTTGTTGTTGTTCTTCTTCTTGTTCAACTCTGTTGTTGTTGTTGTTGTTCTTCTTCTTCTTCTTCAACTCTGTTGTTTGTTGTTGTTGTTGTTGTTGTTGTTGTTCTTCTTCTTCTTCTTCTTCTTCTTCTTGTTCAACTCTGTTGTTGTTGTTGTTCTTCTTCTTCTTGTTCAACTCTGTTGTTGTTGTTGTTGTTGTTGTTGTTCTTCTTCTTCTTCTTCTTCAACTCTGTTGTTGTTCTTTTTCTTCTTCTTCATCTCTGTTGTTGTTGTTCTATCAACCCAAACTATCCACCCTCAAGACGTTTCAATCACGCTAGTCGTTGTTGCGTTTGTTAACAAAAGCAAAAACCATTTCTTGCTCTCTTTGCTGTCTTTCACAGCACAACTGCCTCTGATTCATATATATGATTAGAAACCGATTTCATCGAAGTGCTTGCGCGCATGCACGCACACGTCACGTTTTATTTGCACAGCCAATGGCGTGCTTTTCCTTCTACTGCTGCTAAAATCTAGTTAGATAAAGGCGGATGATCA
>NC_090729.1:192143830-192156330 GCF_036898095.1 Palaemon carinicauda | reverse complement strand
AAAGCAAATCCATTAAAATTAAGTTATCTACAATTCAAAAACTTTTTTTTTTTATCATATATACTCTAAAATACTTTTTTGGGCTCAAGCCATGTCGTCCTGATGGAAGTTCATAAAGTAGCTTCCTAAGGGATATATGTTATATCCCTTAGGAAGCTACTTTAGGAACTTCCATCAGGACGACACGACGATCTCACCCAAAAATAGATTTTTCGCTTCGCTCGAAATCCGTTTAATTTTCTTACAAAATAAAACCATCGGAAAAACGCAAAAAGGAATTTTTGAAAGTCAGTAGATCCCTGTTGCTTTTACCAAGGCATGATACCCATAAAACCAAGGAGTGGTTTTATTATGTGGGCCAAGAATTCAATGAAGGAGGTCATGGTAATTATCGATATAGAACAATAGTTTTTTCTCATTTTTTTCCTTTAAGAAATTTCAATAACGAATTCGTCTCAAAACTTCCACAAGAACTGTTTTGTGATTATTCTGATTGCTTTTGTTGTTGTTGTTTATCATTGCTTTCGTTGTTGTTGTTTATCATTGCTTTCGTTGTTGTTGTTGTTTATCTTTGATTTTACTATTGTAGTTGTTTATCATTGCTTTTGTTGTTGTTGATTACCATTGCTTTCGTGAATGTTGTTGTTTATCTTTGATTTTGCTATTGTTGTTGTTGTTTATCATTGCTTTTGTTGTTGTTTATCTTTGATTTGGCTATTGTTGTTGTTGTTTATCATTGCTTTTGTTGTTGTTGTTTATCATTGCTTTCGTTGTTGTTGTTGTTTTTCTTTGATTTTACTATTGTTGTTGTTGTTTATCATTGCTTTCGTTGTTGTTGTTTATCTTTGATTTTGCTATTGTTGCTTATTATTGTTTTTGTTGTTGTTTATCATTGTTTTTGTTTATCATTGGTTACGCTATTGTTATCGTTGTTGTTTTTTATCATTGCTTTGGTTGTTGCTGTTGTTTATCATTGATTTTGTTATTTATCATTGATTTTGTTGTTGTTTATCATTGTTTTGTTGTTGTTGCTGTTGTTTATTATTGCTTTTGCTGTTGTTGTTGTTTATCATTGCTTTTGTTGTTGTTGTTTATCATTGCTTTTGTTGTTGTTATTCATCATAGTTTTAATTGTTGTTGTTTATCATAGCTTTAAATGTTGTTGTTTATCATTGCTTTTGTAGTTGTTGTTCATCATTATTTTTGGTGTTGTTTTTCATTGCGTGGTTTATCCTTAGTTACAAATAATGAGATATTTTGAGTTGCGTGAGAATTATCGGTGGTGTGATAAAAGTTTTTATTATTTTTTATTCTTTTTTTAGTTTAAAATTAGGTCCGAAATTCTTGGTTTAAAAATAAGAGTGATTTTTATGGACCGGAGAACATTCGTGATTCTAGTTGCACTAATTAATGTGGTTTATGTGAGTGCATGCAGTTATCTAAGATAGATAGATAGATAGATAGATAGATAGGATGAATAATAGAAAGGTAGATAGATAGATAGTCTATGCTATCGGGGTGCTTAAAACTTTAGCATTGATTTATCAACGAATTGAAATCTATAGTCACATACTTACATACATACATACATACATACATATATACGTGCATGATAAATTTTGCACATTTAGACGTGTTTTTCATATTTGAATATACGTGCATATATATATATATATATATATATATATATATATATATATATATATATATAAATTTATAATTGTTATTGGGCATATAAATACAAAGACATACACACAAACACACACACATACATACATACATATATATATACACATATAAATATACATATGTATATATATATATATATATATATATATATATATATATATATATATATATATATATATATACATATATATATAAACTGATATGAAAACAAGTAAATTACCTCAAAACTTAACTTCAATAAAATGCCCAATAAACCTATAAAATGTAAACAAGTAAACAAGAAAGACCTTATTCGAAGCAAACAACATCACCCGAAAGTATCAGTTAGTGCCAAGTAGATCAGCACGTGTGTGAAAATTGCCTAACCCCCTGACCTCTGTGGGTAGCCATGTGACCTCTACGTGTCCAAAAGCCGTGTGACCTCATGTGTGACCTCAGACGGGATCTGTGACCTCCACTAGCGGAAATTGACCCGTGGATAGGTCATATGATCAGTGAGACGAATGGAGAATTAAGGGTATTGTTTGAGGGTATACTCGGGCACACTTTTAAGAGGACAGTCCAAAATCAAACCTTTGTTCTCTAATCTTAGGTCGTGCCATAGCCTCTGTACCATGGTCTTCCACTGTCTTGGGTTAGAGTTCTCTTGCTTGAGGGTACACTCAGCACAGTCTTCTATCTAATTTCTCTTCGGCTTGTTTTGTTAAAGTTTTTATAGTTTGTATAGGAAATATTTATTTCAATGTTGTTACTGTTATCAAAATATATTTTTTCCTTTGTTTCCTTTCCTCATTGGGCTATTTCCCCTGTTGGGGCCCCTGGGCTTATAGCATCCTGCTTTTCCAACTAGGGTTGTAGCTTAGCAAGTAATAATAATAATAATAATAATAATAATAATAATAATAATAAAATAATAATTGGTGATGCATAAACAAAGTCTTTTTTTTCTTCCAGTTGTGTTTTTAATAGCTTTTCTTCTTACTGTGTTTCTGGGAGTATCATCTGTTAGCTTTGTTATGTTGCATGTTTGGGATTACAATCTAATTTTTTTTTTGGGGGGGGGTTATATTTATATAATAATGTACGCGACTCGGTAAAAATGACGGGTGAATATTTAGGTAGATATACCCACATTATTATTATTATTATTATTATTATTATTATTATTATTATTATTATTATTATTATTTTTATCATTATTATTATTACTGAGAGGATTATTATTATTATTATTATTATTATTATTATTATTATTATTATTATTATTATTATTATTATCATTATCATTTTTGTTATTATTATTACTGAGACGAGAATAACAAGGTTGTGTTCTTCATGAGGTTATTCACAATGAAAGACAAAAAGGAATGGAGAATTAAAGAGAGATAACTCGATAGTTATCTCACCTCTGCAATTTACGAGATTGCGTATTATATTGTACATAAGAAAAAATTTATTATGCGAATTGGCTTATGTGGGTAAACACACCACCATTATGAAAACTTATTGATATATATCATGCACACACACACACATTCAACTCTTTCCACTACCTCCCCCTTCCTTAATTAACTACAACCAGTTAGTTCGGCAATTTGTGGAAGATTGTGGGTACGGAGTGTACCTCTTGGGGTACTCCCTTCTCACCAGGGTATGCGTATTTCCTGTCCCCTACCGAATATATATATATATATATATATATATATATATATATATATATATATATATATATATATATATATATATATATATATATATATATATATGTAGCCAGACGCTTCCTCTTGATTATATAGGGGAGGATAAATCGAATTTTGAAGACCATCAGCCTCCGCGGTGCTCTGTATCTTCCTTGTCAGCTTGTCAGCTATACCGCACTTACAATTATACAACAGTACTATCCGTCAAATATAAAGGCATACTGTACATAAAATACTTGAAGGTAATACTGTTTACCACAATACAACTTCCACATATACTAACTCCCTTTTCCACAGTTTTCTACATAGTTTTCTCCGGTTTTCCACCTTCTTCAATCGCCCAATTTCAACTTTCCTTTAAAAAGTCAGTAATAAAACAAAAGAGAATCAAGGAGGAGAATCGCACGCATGATTTGAGAAAAAAAGAAGAAAAAAATTTCCACATATATTTACTCCCTTTTACACAGTTTTCTTCGGTTTTCCATCTTCTTCAATCGCCCAATTTCAACTTTCCTTTATAAAGTCAGTAATAAAACAAAACAGAATCAAGGAGGAGAATCGCACGCATGATTTGAGAAAAAAAGAAGAAAAAAATTTCCACATATATTTACTCCCTTTTACACAGTTTTCTTCGGTTTTCCATCTTCTTCAATCGCCCAATTTCAACTTTCCTTTATAAAGTCAGTAATAAAACAAAAACAGAATCAAGGAGGAGAATCGCACGCATGATTTGAGAAAAAAAGAAGAAAAAAATTTCCACATATATTTACTCCCTTTTACACAGTTTTCTTCGGTTTTCCATCTTCTTCAATCGCCCAATTTCAACTTTCCTTTATAAAGTCAGTAATAAAACAAAACAGAATCAAGGAGGAGAATCGCACGCATGATTTGAGAAAAAAAGAAGAAAAAAATTTCCACATATATTTACTCCCTTTTACACAGTTTTCTTCGGTTTTCCATCTTCTTCAATCGCCCAATTTCAACTTTCCTTTATAAAGTCAGTAATAAAACAAAAACAGAATCAAGGAGGAGAATCGCACGCATGATTTGAGAAAAAAAGAAGAAAAAAATTTCCACATATATTTACTCCCTTTTACACAGTTTTCTTCGGTTTTCCATCTTCTTCAATCGCCCAATTTCAACTTTCCTTTATAAAGTCAGTAATAAAACAAAACAGAATCAAGGAGGAGAATCGCACGCATGATTTGAGAAAAAAAGAAGAAGAAAATTTCCACATATATTTACTCCCTTTTACACAGTTTTCTTCGGTTTTCCATCTTCAATCGCCCAATTTCAACTTTCCTTTATAAATTCAGTAATAAAACAACAGAATCAAGGAGGAGAATCGCACGCATGATTTGAGAAAAAAAAACCATGTTTGATATACCTTACATATATATTTATTTATAATAGAACAAGAGAGTATAACTGGCTGTTATTAGTAATGTAACAAAGTGCTTGTTTAAAATAGACCAGTTTTATAAATATGTTAGTATATTGGGTTGTTGATCATTTACCAAAGAGCAGTTAACATTTACCTCTGGTTATGTAAATACTTATATCAAGAGTCTGTATATAGATATTGTATTAAAAGGATTACTGTAACTTCGGCTAAAGGAAATAAAGAAGGTTTAAGGACAACGGTATTATCTCTTCAGTATTCCACCAAGTACAATCGCCCAATTTCAACTTTCCTGTATAAAGTCAGTAATAAAACAAAACAGAATCAAGGAGGAGAATCGCACGCATGATTTGAGAGAGAGAGAGAGAAAAAAAAAACCTATGTTTCTTACACTTTCGTATTTTGTTTGGCTTCTTGCGCATGGCATGAGGCAGATGTTTCTTGCTAGCTTTCACCCAGTGGCGGGGATCACGTATCACGGATACTACCGCGTTAGCAGCCGTGTTTCTCAGTGTAGGAAACTCAGCCAAATTTCTTCTCATGTAGTTTTTTTTCTATCCCTTTTCTTTGGATGTAGTCGTGCCTTCTATGAAAGAGCTCGTGAGACTCTAATGGTTAGGTTTCCAGTTTCAATTCGGAACAAAAGAGATGTCGGTTTGTGTGGAGTCACTGGACACCTTAGACAACGTAGATCGAAATTGCTTTCGGTATCTTGGGCTGTGAAATTTCAAAATTTGTATTTATTAATTCACTTGTAATCGTATTTTCCTTAGTTATCTTGGTCCAGTGTTGTGCGTGTTAAAAAAAATATTTCTATTAGTTCACTTATAATCTTCGCATTTTCGTATTTTCTTTAGTTATCTTGGTCCAGTGTTGTGCGTATTTCAAAAATTATTTCCATTAGTTCACTTATAATCGTATTTTCGTATTTTCTTTAGTTATCTTGGTCCAGTGCTGTATGTATTTAAAAATTTATTTTCATTAATTTATTTACAAGCTTCGTGTTTTCTTTAGTAATCTCGTTCGAGTGTTGTGCGTATTTCATGATTAATATTTATTATTCTATTTATAAGCTTCGCATTTTCTTTAGTTATCTTGTTCCATTGCTCTGCGTATTTCAAAATTAATATCTATTAATTCACTTATATTCTTCGTTTTACTTTAGTTATCTTGTTTCAGTGTTGTGCGTATTTCAAAATTAATATTTATTAATTCACTTATAATCGTATTGTCTTTAGTTATCTTGTTCCAGGGTTGTGCCTATTTCAAAATTTATATTTATCACTTTATTCATAAGTTACTGTTTTCATTCTAGTAATATCTACTGTATTGTTTCATTTTGAGATTGTCATGGGAAGGAAAATGTAAAACTCGCTCAGTTTTACATTTTCCTGAGCGAGTCAACTGATTTATACGAACGGCAAAACATTTTGTGTATTAGTATTTATCTTTCAAATTATATATCTGTTAACAGTCATGTGTTCAACAACAATTATTTAATATTGAGATAAAAAATTGCAAGATAAACAATAATGTGTGTATGTGTATACACACACACACACACACACACACACACACATATATATATATATATATATATATATATATATATATATATATATAGAGAGAGAGAGAGAGAGAGAGAGAGAGAGAGAGAGAGAGAGAGAGAGAGAGAGGCCTATGTTGCAATTCATTACGTCTTTAACAGACGAAAAATAACTTCTTTTCTAATACAACAGGATATTGTCCATCATAAATTATGTTCAGTCTCCTGTCATTTTCGTTCTCACGTGTTCACTGTTCACTGTTCACCGGATACGGTTTTACGGTCAAGGCCATAAAGATTAGAGTGCGGAAAATATTTATGGAAAAATTTAATTGAAAGTTGAGTAATTGAAGACCGACATCTAGGCTGCACTATTAAAAATTTGCCGTAAAAAACGGTAAAAATCCTGGAATAAATGTTGCCAGGCATTTACTGTTTTGAAAACGGATATACTGACGTTAAGGAGTGATATCACGGTCATCAGCCCGTAAGAGTAAGGGAAAAATAGCCCAGTGAGGAAAGGAAATAGGGAAATAAATAAACGATATAAGTAATGAACAATCAAAATGAAATATTTTAAAAACAAATTTGCCGTAAAAAACGGTAAAAATCCTGGAATAAATGTTGCCAGGCATTTATCGTTTTGAATACGGATATATTGACGTGATATTACGGTCACCAACCCGTAAGAGATAATAACAAAGTAGGGTAAAACTTACTGTCGCCTGTATTTTACTGAAATACGGAGGAGAACAGTATATTTTTACGGAGAATTTCCGATTAAAATTAAGTTTTTTTTTTCTTTTTTTAAGTTTGGGTAGAATACAGATACTCTAAAAAGTTCAATTGTTCGATCTTAATTTAGTTTAAACTTTTAAAATTATTTTCATCTTATCTGGTAATGAATCTTTCCTGCAATCTGATAAGGAATGATTATATCACAGTCTTATTATTATTATTATTATTATTATTATTATTATTATTATCTTTTATTATTATTATTTAATTTTATTATTATTATCATTATTATTATTATTATTATTATTATTATCATCATCATTATTATTATTATTATAATTATTAATCTTATCATTATTATTATTATTATTATTATTATTATTATTATTATTATTATTATTAGTAGTAGTAGTAGTAGTAGTAGTATGATTATTATTATTATTCTAATTATTACTATTATTATTATAATTATTATTACTAGTTAAGCTTCAACCCTAGTAGGAAAAGCAGGATGCTTTAAGCCAAAGGACTCCAAGAGGGAAAAATAGCCCAGTGCGGAAAGGAAATAAAGAAATAAATAAACTACAAAAGAAGGAATGAATAATTAATATAAAATATTTCAGAACAGCAACAACACTTAAAACAGTTCTTTTATATATAAACTATAAAAAGAGTTATGTGAGCCTATTTTACATAAGAATATTTACTGCAAGTTTGAACTTTTGAAGTTCTTCTGTAAATACCTGATAATGATTAATTTCTTGATGAAAAAAAAATGATTGTTTATCAAGGAATCAAAATGAATTCATCAAATAGTTCCTCGTGTTTGAGAAAGATATGATTCAGTTTGAGCTTATAAAATTAATTTTATTTTGTCTGGTAATGAAGAATTTTTCACATTTGATATGGAACACATTCTTCATAAAGTAAACTGATCCTTTATAAAGTATTTGAATTCATCAGTTAGTTCATTGTAGTTGAGAAAGCCATCCACTGGATGCAGACAGAAATAGTTATTCCGCCATGAGATTGTTGCTTCACGATTTACAGCATCCCCCCCCACCCCACCCCCAGCCCCGGAGAAAAGCCCCTCCCCCAAACCGAGAAGAGATGTTACTGAACCTCCGTGCTCTGGAAGTTCCAGTGACTGACATCCTGGAAGGTTGTTTCCAGCGACCTTGCTCCGACCATTCATACACTGTTAAAAAAAAAAGGTAATTTCATTCGGAAATTCTTTGCAAAAATATACTGTTCACAGCCGTATTTCAGTAAAATACAGGCGACCGTATTTTTACCCTACTTTGTTATTATCTTTAGGGGTTGGTGACCGTAATATCACTCCTTTACGTCAATATATTCGTTTTTTAAAACGGTAAATATCTGGCAACATTTATTCCAGGATTTTTACCGTCTTTTTACGGCAAATGTTTTTAAAATAATCAATAATTTCTTAATCAAATGAAAATCAAGGGTCTTCATCTTCCAAAATAATTTACTAGGGATTTTTTCTTATACAGTCCAGCTTTATAAGTTCTCTTTAATCATTAAGAAAGAAATTATTTTTTATATGTTTTGTTTAACTAACCAATAATATATATAAATATATATATATATATATATATATATATACACATAATATATATACATATATATACATAAATACATACATATACATATATATATACCCACATATATATAATATATATGTAATATTTGTATATATAATAAATATATATATATATATATATATATATATATATAATTTCTCAATCAAATGAAAATCGAAGGCCTTCATCTTCCAAAATTATATTAGGAAATTATTCATTTGAGTTCATGAACCCCACTCCCACAAAACACGGACATTTTGCGGGCATCTCTTTAGCTGAAGAGGGTCAAAGGTCATCCATTACGAAGCCGAAAAGACCCGTTTTATGAAGTAGTAAATAAGGTTGACGTTTTGTCACGAAAATTGGTTAGAACTGATAAGGTCACGGCCATCACGGTTAATGTTTAGGGTTTCCTGAGAGAGAGAGAGAGAGAGAGAGAGAGAGAGAGAGAGAGAGAGAAACAAAATCGTGACATTGGTAAAACAAGGTCAAATATACGGACGTATATTCACAAATGTTACATAAAAATTAAGTGTTTCGTATTATTATTATTATTATTATTATTATTATTATTATTATTATTATTATTTGCTAAGCTACAATCCTAGTTAGAAAAGCAGGATGCTATAAGCCCAAGGGCTCCAACAGGGATAATTAGCCCAGTGAGAAAGGGATATAGGGAAGTAAATAAACTACAAGAGAAGTAATGAACAATTAATATAAAATATTTTAAGAACAGTAATAACATTGAAATATATCTTTCATAAAAATAAACTATAAAAAACTTAAAAAAACAAGAGGAAGAGGGATAAGATACAATAGTGTGGCCGGGTGTACCCTCAAGCAAGAGAACTCTACTCCAAGACAGTGGAAGACCATGGTATTAACTATACCTGTTAAAATACATCCAGTTTTTGTATGATTTTTTTTTCCCATTTATAGCCGCGTTCAATAAAGAGTTCATTTTCTCAACTTTAGTTAAATTCTAGCCAAAGGTCATAAATTAAGACGTTATTAGTAAATTCTTGAGTTTTTCACAACATTAAAGGAAAATAATCCTTCAGTATATTCAATTCTCGGTCTGGAACATTCATGCAATTCAGCTTTCCAGAGGAAAGATGAGGGCTGAATATCATATAGTTTATGGAAGGCTAATAATCGCTCACTGATAAACAAGACTCTGAAACATTTATGCATCTTAGCATCCTAAAACAAATATATTAGTCTGATTATACTCATATCATCATCATCATCATCTATTCCTACGCCTATTAACGCAAAGGGCCTCGGTTAGATTCCACCAGTCGTCTTTATTTTGAGCTTTTAATTCAATACTTCTCCGTATAAAAAGAGAGGGATGAAGTAAATGGAAGTTAACAATACGTCAAAATGGCTGCTTGGCCCAGAGTCAATACTCTGGCCAGGATTAATGGAGAACCGTAATATCTAATAAATAAACAATCAAATGTTTTAAGTTTTGGGATAGTTATTCTCGCGGTGAATGTTTTCAAATCAATCGCGCAAAGCAGAACACTTAAACTTTATAGCTAACACATAAACGATTGTGGCGGGCCGAGAGAAGGTTGTGAACTCAAAGGCAGTGTGAAAGCAACTGAGTTTTTTTTATTATAGAACACTCTCCTTTATATACAAAACCTCAAAGCAACAGGAAATTACATGTTCGAGAAACAGACAATGTTACATAGGAGAAACGCAGACATGTTTATTCTGGTTCTTTTTAGTGCGAGGGAAGAGCGAAGATACAAGCATAATATATACAAAATGAACTATGTACGATCGTGTGACACACGGTTGGTACACTATTCAGTGATAAGCCCTTTGCATAGTATTTCTACTTCACGTTTCAAAGTCCTGAGCCGTGTAGGCCTGGGTCCTTCATGGAAAGTCCATAAGCTTTCAATCATAATCAAAGAAGAATGAATAATGCAATCAATTACCTTTCAAAAAATAATAAGCGTGAATATCTCATCATTTTAAAAGTACAATGAATTTAACATCATGTTTTTCCCAAAGAGAGGAAGAGAATCTTGGACGTAAGCTGAGCAAGCTTACTCTTGATGAAAGTCTGGGAAAAGGAGTGGTCAAAATCACAGCAATTTCCGCAGAGACATCCACTTAGATTGATTAGAGATAACCACGAGAAAGTCAGTCCGAACGACAAGACAATCATGACAAATGGGGATGTGGTGGCCGATGCGGTAACGTCCCTACCTAGTGAATGCCAGACTGGGGATCGAGTCCCTCTCTAACTCATTAGTTCCTTTGATCGAAGTAACCTCACCATCCTTGTGAGCTACGGGGGAGGGGTTTGGGGGAGCCTATAGGTCTACCTGCTGAGTCATCAGCAACCATTGCCTGGCCCTCTTTGGCCCTAACTTGGGCGGAGAGGGGGATTGGGCGCTGATCATAATATGGTCAGTCTCTAGCGTATTGTCCTGCTTGATAGGGCAATGTTACTGTCCCTTGTCTCTACCATTCATGAGTGGCATTTAAACCTTTAAATACAGGTTTTCCTTGGGTGATGGGAAACGTAATTATTGACAGGAGCTATTAAGAAACATAGCTGGGGTTTTCTAACCTGACTTTTCAGAGAATGTGGTTTACCAATTTAAGAATTAGGTTTTTATAAGTTATTCTACGCTTTTGAGTCTTTTAGAGAATAAAAACCTAATATATTTTACATAACAATAATACCATATATATATACATATATATATATATGTATATATATATATATATATATATATGTATATATATATACAGTTTATATATATATATATATATATATATTTATATATATACATATATATAGATAGATAGATAGATAGATAGATACACGCACATATGAAAATTAAACAATTTATAAACAAAAAATTATAAATCACTTGAATGAAAAAAACAAACTTGGATTTAAAAACAAGTTAATAAAAAATATGGAATAAAATCATTCATATGTTCGCAAAATAAAATAAAAAATCGAAAAAGTAATTATTTTACAAGGGAAAAAAATCCAAAAATACCTAAGGAAACCATATTTGCTGCAGGTGTGGCAGATGACCTGGTCCTTACCCGAGGGCACGTCACCTGTCAGACAGGTGTTACTCATCACAATGGCAAGCTTAACCATATGTTGACCTTGGGGACTTATGGCCTGAATAGCAAAGGAAATTATTGTCTGACTATAATAAAGAAATATTATTGAGAATTAACGGTCTTTTTCACCACGAAAACTGTACCCATTTTTTATAAACAAATTCTCTGCAAGGAAAATTAATTGGCTATTTTCTTAGAAAACTTGTCCCTGCTTTTTAATAGATCAATAATCGGAAGGGAAAATTAACCTTCGATTATCCTAGAGAACTTTATTTATACTGTACATACACACACACCCACACGCACACACACACACACGCACACACACACACACATATATATATATATATATACACAGTATATATATATATACATATATATATATACATATATATATATATATATATATATTCACATATATAATATATATACATATTTTTATATATATATATATATATATATATAGAATAAAGAGGAAGTGTCTGGCTAGATAAATATATAAAAATATATTTCATTCCGTTCACGCTTCGCTCTCCCCGTCCCTCTGGTAGGGGGGGGGGGGGGGCGTAGTCATATCCTGGTGAGATGTGAGTGTATTTGCGTGTGTGCATATCTATGAAAATATTAAGCTGTCAGTTTTGACAGGTCGCGTACACTACTATATATATGTATACGATATATATATATATATGAATATATATATA
>NC_090729.1:192128830-192133830 GCF_036898095.1 Palaemon carinicauda | reverse complement strand
ATAAATAGAGATCTTTCGTTTTGGGGAGAAACGTTCTAATAGCCAACATTATAAAAAAAATCTATAAACACATACGATATAAAATGGTTTATATTCAAACAAAAGAATAAATACTAAAAATAAACAAATTTAAAGAAAAATAACGCATGTAAACAAAAGCTAAATAATAGAATAAAAAGCAAAAATAGATTAAAAAAATTATAAACACATGAGATAAAATGGTTTTAATCAAACAAAAGAATAAATACTAAAATAAACAATTTTAAAGAAAAATAACTCATGTAAACAAAAGCTAAAATATGGAACAAAAGGCAAAAATCGTTGAAAAAAACATTTATAAACACATGATATAAAAATTTTTATATTGAAACAAAAGAATAAATACTAAAATAAGAAAAATAATTAAAGAAAAATAGCGTATGTAATCAAAAGCTAAAATATGGGACGGAAGACAAAAATAGATAAAAAGAAGTCTATAAACACATGAGATAAACTTTTTATATTCAAACAAAAGAATAAGTAATAAAAATAAAACAAATGAAAGAAAAATAACGCGCGTAAACAAAAGCTAAAAAATAGAACGTAAGGCAAAAATAGATAAACAAAAAAAAACATTTATAAACACATGATATAAAATGGTTATATTCAAACAAAAGAATAAATACTAAAATAAACAAATTTAAAGAAAAATAGCGCATGTAAACAAAAGCTAAAAAAATAGAACGGAAGACCAAACTAGAGAAACGGGAAGACACAACACACAAGACGAATAGGTTTAAGCACATAGACACAAGGGGAAAGTTGATTTGCATATGCAAATACAGACCGAAGACTCACGCATCCCCAACGTTCACAATGAGATGGAAGCCATAGTTCTTCCCAGATAGTATTATCGTTATACAAAAGCTTAATGAGAGTTATAAAACGCTAAAAAACTGGTAGAAAAGTGCAAAATACGTTATAAAACGCTATAAAAACTGTTAGAAAAGGTGCAAAAAAACGTTAAAAAAACGCTATAAAACTGCTAGAAAAGTGCAAAAAACGTTAAAAAAAACGCTATAAAACTGCTAGGTAAAGTGCAAAAAACGTTAAAAAACGCTATAAAACTGCTAGAAAAGTGCAAAAAAACGTTATAAAACGCTATAAAACTGCTAGTAAAGTGCAAAAAAAACGTTAAAAAACGCTATAAAACTGCTAGAAAAAGTGCAAAAAACGTTATAAAACGCTATAAAACTGCTAAGAAAAGTAAAAAAAACGTTATAAAACGCTAGTGAAACTGCTAGAAAAGTGCAAAAAAAACGTTATAAAACGCTAAGAAACTGCTAGAAAAGTACAAAAAACGTTATAAAACGCTATGAAACTGCTAGAAAAGTGCAAAAAACGTTATAAAAACGCTATGAACTGCTAGAAAAGTGCAAAAAAACGTTATAAAACGCTATGAAACTGCTAGAAAAGTGCAAATTCGTTATAAAACAGCTAGAAAAGTGCAAAAAAGTATAAATGCTATAAAATTGCTAGAAAAGTGCAAAAATGTTATAAAACGCTATGAAACTGCTGAAGCGAAGCTAAAAACGTTAGGAAACGCTATAAATCTGCTAGAACAGAGCTGAAAAGGTTATAAAACGCTATAAAACTGCTAAAAAAAAGTTATAAAAACTCTATAAAACCTGCTAGAATAGTGCAGAATACGTCATAAACCTCTATAAAACTGCTAGGTAAAGTGAAAAAACTTATAAAACGTTGTAAAACTGCTAGAAAAGTGTATAAAACGTTATAAAACTTTTAGAAAAGTGCAAAAAACTTTATAAAACGCTATAAAAACTGCAAGAAAAGTGAAAAAAACGTTATACAAAATTACAAAACTACTAGAAAAGTGCAAAAAAAAAAACGTTATTAAACACTACAAAACTGCTATAAACGTTTATATCTTAATGGTTACCCTTGAGATGATTAGATTAAAAGATGCATGTGCAACAGGTGTTTTAAGATGTTTACATATACACGTACATTGAGAAACACACGCGCGAACATACACACACTCAAATCAAAACAGACGTTGGATTGTATTGGTATTATACAATAAAACGAGTGATAGTGGGAAGAGTGAAGTATCTTATACATTAATAAAGTGATGACTGTTTCATGTGTGTGTGTGAGTGTGTGTGTTTTTAGAATAGTCTCCATTAGGGACAGTTAAAATATATATATATATATATATATATATATATATATATATATATATATATATATATATATATATATATAGAAACACACACACATATATATATATACACACACACACACATATATATATATATATATATATACACATACATGTATATACACACACACACACACATATATATATATATATATATATACTATATATATATATATACATATACACAGAATTATTATTATTATCATTATCGTTTATTGTTATTATTATTATTATTATTACTAGCTAAGCTACAACCCTAGTTGGAAAAAGCAAAAAGTTATAAGCCCATGGTCTCCAACAGGGGAAAATAGCCCAGTGAGGAAAGAAAACAAAAAGGAAGTAAATCAACAACAAAATTATAAACTATAAAAACTATAAAAAACTATAAAAAACTAAAAAAAAAAAAAAGAGGAAGGGGGAATAAGACAGAATAGTGTGTGTGTGTGTGTTTGTGTGCTAAAGCAACTGAAGATAAGAAATGAGCAAAGATATATCTTGAGATAAGAAAAGACCCTTACAAGCGTTTAACTTCCGCCTTATCAAAGCAGGACAAGACAAGATCCTTGGAAATATAACTGTCTGTACAAAGAAACCCTAAATTGAAATGTTTTGGTTTCAATCTATTAAGTTATATTCCCTCTTTTTTCCTTTTGTCAAATTAAAGTTTCTCTCACGGGCCGAGAAAGACAATTGTCCCTCTGTGAATTTTCCTTCATTTTGTAGCAATTACTTCGTTGTGTCGTCATTACTAAATTGATGGTTTAAAATAATGAAAAAGAATCTTTAAAGTTTTTTTTTTTTTTTTTTTTTTTTGGGGGGGGGGGGGTATTTATCTTCTTATGATAACGGCGATGATGGTAGTATTAGCAGAAACAGTTAAAAATTATTTTTAGTTCCGGATAGAAAAATATGAACTAAATATTATTATAATTATTATTATCATTATTATAATTATTAATACTATTATTATTATTATTATTATTATTATTATCATTATTATTATCTAAACTACAACCATAGTTGGATAAGCAGGATGCGATACACCCAAAGGCTCCAACAGGGAAAATAGCCCAGTGAGGAAAGGAAACAGGGAAAGAGATAGATTAGTGCTCCTGAGTGTACCCTCAAGCAAGAGAACTGCTATTAATCATACCAGTGCTATTTCTATTGCAGATGTCACTGCTGTTACTAGTGGTGCTAGTTCTGCTATTAATGCTATAGTAATTGCTGTTACTGTATCCACAATAATTATCGATCAGAGTGCGTAAGAATTTTAGTAATTCCTAATCTTTGGTTGTGAATATTTTTCTTGTGAATATTCTTCCTGTAACACAGTTACACTAGCAGAAAATACTTATTTTAATGTTGTTATTGTTCTTAATATATTTCATTTTTCCTTGTTTCATTTCCTCGCTGGGCTATTTTCTCTGTTGGAGCCTCTGGGCTTATATCATCCTGCTTTTCCAACTAGGGTTGTAGCTTAACAAATAATAATAATAATAATAATAATAATAATAATAATAATAATAATAATTAATCCTCTCGTTAATTCTTTTATTTTTGTGAGACCTATAGTTCGATAATCATGAGAGAGAGAGAGAGAGAGAGAGAGAGAGAGAGAGAGAGAGAGAGAGAGAGAGAGAGAGAGAGAGAAAGTCAACCACCCATGTTAAAACCTCAACCGCGAATTCCTTAATTGACCAACTAAATAAACATCTTAAAAAAGACAGTCACGAAACCTAAACAGAGGACGTCCAATCTGGCCTAAGCACACACACACACACACACACACACACGCACAAACACACATAACCACTTCCGGTTGTAATAGGCGGTACGTGAGCCACAAGACTGGGTCAGTAACTTCAAGTTTCTTCGATTACTGTTCGTGTTTTTATTTGTTTTATTTGTTTTTTGTTATGTTTGCTTTCTACTTCATTCTTTAGTGATGACCTGAATTTATACTATGTGGGTAATCCACACCTTTGATTTCAGTACGCTTTCGATCGTTATTCATTGAATAAATTATGTGAATCCGTTCATTCATTTATTCATTCATTCATGAATTTATCGTCATGGTCTATATACCTTGATTATTGTCATTTCTTTTTCTTCTTCATTCACTGAATAGTGATGAGTCACAGTTCACAGCCTAGGAACATCCCCTATCTTCGGTCAGCAAGAGCCCGTGCATCAAGAGTCCGTGTTTTACATAGTAAACAATAAACAATAAAACATACAACCTTCGGTCAGCAAGAGACCGTGCATCAAAGAGTCCGTGTTTTACATAATAAACAATAAACAAACATACAGCCTTTGGTCAGCAAGAGCCCGTGCAGCAAGAGTCCGTGTTTTACATAGTAAACAATAAAGAACAAACAAACACAACCTTCGGTCAGCAAGAGCCCGTGCAGCAAGAGTCCGTGTTTTACATAATAAACAATAAAGAGTAAACAAACACAACCTTCGGTCAGCAAGAGCCCGTGCAGCAAGAGTCCGTGTTTTACTATAATAAACAATAAAGAACAAACAAACATAACCTCCGGTCAGCAAGAGCCCGTGCAGCAAGAGCATGTGTTTTACATAAGGTAGAACAACATAATAAACAAACATAAAACCTTCGGCCAGGGAAGGAATTATACGATCTTGCTTCCGTAGAATAAATTATAGACTATTTACCCCCATTAATGAATTATGTATCAGGTTGTCAGTCGACTTCTGAGACTCGCAATTGAAGACTTGAAAGAAACATGCTTATTCTGAAAGTTTATGGAATCAA
>NC_090729.1:192116330-192123830 GCF_036898095.1 Palaemon carinicauda | reverse complement strand
CATCTTTATCTTATCTGAGTATTGTGACAAATTCATACAGGTGTAGAGACATACTTGTGAAGATACAAATTCATACAGGTGTAGAGACATACTTGTGAAGATACAAATTCATACAGGTGTAGAGACATCCTTGTGAAGATACAAATTCATACAGGTGTAGAAACATCCTTGTGAAGATACAAATTCATACAGGTGTAGAGACATACTTGTGAAGATACAAATTCATACAGGTGTAGAGACATACTTGTGAAGATACAAATTCATACAGGTGTAGAGACATACTTGTGAAGATACAAATTCATACACGTGTAGAGACATACTTGTGAAGATACAAATTCATACACGTGTAGAGACATACTTGTGAAGATAACTATAAACCGAAAGTCAGGTAAGAAACTGTAAGAAACTAATTAACTGTCCTTTTACTAATATATTTGTTTCCCTCAAAAACCACCTTATACTTTTAAGCATATAATTTATATTTGCAGATTTATGAAGTTTTTCTAAATAAACAAAATAAACGCGATGTTTTTTTCCGCCCTTATTAGAATTTATCAATTGCCTTATTGGTTTTCGATATCTTCTCAATGTTGCAGATTTATGAAGTTTTTCATAATAAACAAAATAAACGCGATGTGTTTTTTCCGCCCTTATTAGAATTTATCAATTGCCTTATTGGTTTTCGATATCTTCTCAATGTTGCAGATTTATGAAGTTTTTCTTAATAAGCAAAATAAACGCGATGTGTTATTCCGCCCTTATTAGAATTTATCAATTGCCTTATTGGTTTTCGATATCTTCTCAATATTGCAGATTTATGAAGTTTTTCTTAATAAACAAAATAAACGCGATGTTTTTTTCCGCCCTTATTAGAATTTATCAATTGCCTTATTGGTTTTCGATATCTTCTCAATATTGCAGATTTATGAAGTTTTTCTTAATAAACAAAATAAACGCGATGTGTTATTCCGCCCTTATTAGAATTTATCAATTGCCTTATTGGTTTTCGATATCTTCTCAATATTGCAGATTTCTGAAGTTTTTCTTAATAAACAAAATAAACGCGATGTTTTTTTCCGCCCTTATTAGAATTTATCAATTGCCTTATTGGTTTTCGATATCTTCTCAATATTGCAGATTTATGAAGTTTTTCTTAATAAACAAAATAAACGCGATGTGTTTTTCCACCCTTATTAGAATTTATCAATTGCCTTATTGGTTTTCGATATCTTCTCAATGTTGCAGATTTATGAAGTTTTTCTTAATAAACAAAATAAACGCGATGTGTTTTTCCACCCTTATTAGAATTTATCAATTGCCTTATTGGTTTTCGATATCTTCTCAATGTTGCAGATTTATGAAGTTTTTCTTAATGAACAAAATAAACGCCATTTGTTTTTCTGCCCTTATTGGAATTTATCAATTGCATTATTGGTTTTCGATATCTTCTCAATGTTGCAGATTTATGAAGTTTTTCTTAATAAACAAAATAAACGCGATGTGTTTTTCCGCCCTTATTAGAATTTATCAATTGCCTTATTGGTTTTCGATATCTTCTCAATGTTGCAGATTTATGAAGTTTTTCTTAATAAACAAAATAAACGCGATGTTTTTTTCCGCCCTTATTAGAATTTATCAATTGCCTTATTGGTTTTCGATATCTTCTCAATGTTGCAGATTTATGAAGTTTTTCCTAATAAACAAAATAAACGCGATGTGTTTTTTCCGCCCTTATTAGAATTTATCAATTGCCTTATTGGTTTTCGATATCTTCTCAATGTTGCAGATTTATGAAGTTTTTCTTAATAAACAAAATAAACGCGATGTTTTTTTCCGCCCTTATTAAAATTTATCAATTGCCTTATTGGTTTTCGATATCTTCTCAATGTTGCAGATTTATGAAGTTTTTCATAATAAACAAAATAAACGCGATGTGTTTTTCCGCCCTTATTAGAATTTATCAATTGCCTTATTGGTTTTCGATATCTTCTCAATGTTGCAGATTTATGAAGTTTTTCTTAATGAACAAAATAAACGCCATTTGTTTTTCTGCCCTTATTGGAATTTATCAATTGCCTTATTGGTTTTCGATATCTTCTCAATGTTGCAGATTTATGAAGTTTTTCTTAATAAACAAAATAAACGCGATGTTTTTTTCCGCCCTTATTAGAATTTATCAATTGCCTTATTGGTTTTCGATATCTTCTCAATATTGCAGATTTATGAAGTTTTTCTTAATAAACAAAATAAACGCGATGTGTTTTTCCGCCCTTATTAGAATTTATCAATTGCCTTATTGGTTTTCGATATCTTCTCAATGTTGCAGATTTATGAAGTTTTTCTTAATGAACAAAATAAACGCCATTTGTTTTTCCGCCCTTATTAGAATTTATCAATTGCCTTATTGGTTTTCGATATCTTCTCAATGTTGCAGATTTATGAAGTTTTTCTTAATAAACAAAATAAACGCGATGTGTTTTTCCGCCCTTATTAGAATTTATCAATTGCCTTATTGGTTTTCGATATCTTCTCAATGTTGCAGATTTATGAAGTTTTTCTTAATAAACAAAATAAACGCGATGTGTTTTTCCGCCCTTATTAGAATTTATCAATTGCCTTATTGGTTTTCGATATCTTCTCAATGTTGCAGATTTATGAAGTTTTTCTTAATAAACAAAATAAACGCGATGTTTTTTTCCGCCCTTATTAGAATTTATCAATTGCCTTATTGGTTTTCGATATCTTCTCAATATTGCAGATTTATGAAGTTTTTCTTAATAAACAAAATAAACGCGATGTGTTTTTCCGCCCTTATTAGAATTTATCAATTGCCTTATTGGTTTTCGATATCTTCTCAATGTTGCAGATTTATGAAGTTTTTCTTAATGAACAAAATAAACGCCATTTGTTTTTCCGCCCTTATTAGAATTTATCAATTGCCTTATTGGTTTTCGATATCTTCTCAATGTTGCAGATTTATGAAGTTTTTCTTAATAAACAAAATAAACGCGATGTGTTTTTCCGCCCTTATTAGAATTTATCAATTGCCTTATTGGTTTTCGATATCTTCTCAATGTTGCAGATTTATGAAGTTTTTCTTAATAAACAAAATAAACGCGATGTTTTTTTCCGCCCTTATTAGAATTTATCAATTGCCTTATTGGTTTTCGATATCTTCTCAATGTTGCAGATTTATGAAGTTTTTCTTAATAAACAAAATAAACGCGATGTGTTTTTCCGCCCTTATTAGAATTTATCAATTGCCTTATTGGTTTTCGATATCTTCTCAATATTGCAGATTTATGAAGTTTTTCTTAATAAACAAAATAAACGCGATGTGTTATTCCGCCCTTATTAGAATTTATCAATTGCCTTATTGGTTTTCGATATCTTCTCAATATTGCAGATTTATGAAGTTTTTCTTAATAAACAAAATAAACGCGATGTGTTATTCCGCCCTTATTAGAATTTATCAATTGCCTTATTGGTTTTCGATATCTTCTCAATATTGCAGATTTATGAAGTTTTTCTTAATAAACAAAATAAACGCGATGTTTTTTTCCGCCCTTATTAGAATTTATCAATTGCCTTATTGGTTTTCGATATCTTCTCAATATTGCAGATTTATGAAGTTTTTCTTAATAAACAAAATAAACGCGATGTGTTATTCCGCCCTTATTAGAATTTATCAATTGCCTTATTGGTTTTCGATATCTTCTCAATATTGCAGATTTATGAAGTTTTTCTTAATAAACAAAATAAACGCGATGTTTTTTTCCGCCCTTATTAGAATTTATCAATTGCCTTATTGGTTTTCGATATCTTCTCAATATTGCAGATTTATGAAGTTTTTCTTAATAAACAAAATAAACGCGATGTGTTTTTCCGCCCTTATTAGAATTTATCAATTGCCTTATTGGTTTTCGATATCTTCTCAATGTTGCAGATTTATGAAGTTTTTCTTAATAAACAAAATAAACGCGATGTGTTTTTCCACCCTTATTAGAATTTATCAATTGCCTTATTGGTTTTCGATATCTTCTCAATGTTGCAGATTTATGAAGTTTTTCTTAATGAACAAAATAAACGCCATTTGTTTTTCTGCCCTTATTGGAATTTATCAATTGCATTATTGGTTTTCGATATCTTCTCAATGTTGCAGATTTATGAAGTTTTTCTTAATAAACAAAATAAACGCGATGTGTTTTTCCGCCCTTATTAGAATTTATCAATTGCCTTATTGGTTTTCGATATCTTCTCAATGTTGCAGATTTATGAAGTTTTTCTTAATAAACAAAATAAACGCGATGTTTTTTTCCGCCCTTATTAGAATTTATCAATTGCCTTATTGGTTTTCGATATCTTCTCAATATTGCAGATTTATGAAGTTTTTCTTAATAAACAAAATAAACGCGATGTGTTTTTCCGCCCTTATTAGAATTTATCAATTGCCTTATTGGTTTTCGATATCTTCTCAATGTTGCAGATTTATGAAGTTTTTCTTAATGAACAAAATAAACGCCATTTGTTTTTCCGCCCTTATTAGAATTTATCAATTGCCTTATTGGTTTTCGATATCTTCTCAATGTTGCAGATTTATGAAGTTTTTCTTAATAAACAAAATAAACGCGATGTGTTTTTCCGCCCTTATTAGAATTTATCAATTGCCTTATTGGTTTTCGATATCTTCTCAATGTTGCAGATTTATGAAGTTTTTCTTAATAAACAAAATAAACGCGATGTGTTTTTCCGCCCTTATTAGAATTTATCAATTGCCTTATTGGTTTTCGATATCTTCTCAATGTTGCAGATTTATGAAGTTTTTCTTAATAAACAAAATAAACGCGATGTTTTTTTCCGCCCTTATTAGAATTTATCAATTGCCTTATTGGTTTTCGATATCTTCTCAATATTGCAGATTTATGAAGTTTTTCTTAATAAACAAAATAAACGCGATGTGTTTTTCCGCCCTTATTAGAATTTATCAATTGCCTTATTGGTTTTCGATATCTTCTCAATGTTGCAGATTTATGAAGTTTTTCTTAATGAACAAAATAAACGCCATTTGTTTTTCCGCCCTTATTAGAATTTATCAATTGCCTTATTGGTTTTCGATATCTTCTCAATATTGCAGATTTATGAAGTTTTTCTTAATAAACAAAATAAACGCGATGTGTTTTTCCGCCCTTATTAGAATTTATCAATTGCCTTATTGGTTTTCGATATCTTCTCAATGTTGCAGATTTATGAAGTTTTTCTTAATGAACAAAATAAACGCCATTTGTTTTTCCGCCCTTATTAGAATTTATCAATTGCCTTATTGGTTTTCGATATCTTCTCAATGTTGCAGATTTATGAAGTTTTTCTTAATAAACAAAATAAACGCGATGTGTTTTTCCGCCCTTATTAGAATTTATCAATTGCCTTATTGGTTTTCGATATCTTCTCAATGTTGCAGATTTATGAAGTTTTTCTTAATAAACAAAATAAACGCGATGTGTTTTTCCGCCCTTATTAGAATTTATCAATTGCCTTATTGGTTTTCGATATCTTCTCAATATTGCAGATTTATGAAGTTTTTCATAATAAACAAAATAAACGCGATGTGTTATTCCGCCCTTATTAGAATTTATCAATTGCCTTATTGGTTTTCGATATCTTCTCAATGTTGCAGATTTATGAAGTTTTTCTTAATAAACAAAATAAACGCGATGTGTTTTTCCGCCCTTATTAGAATTTATCAATTGCCTTATTGGTTTTCGATATCTTCTCAATGTTGCAGATTTATGAAGTTTTTCTTAATAAACAAAATAAACGCGATGTTTTTTTCCGCCCTTATTAGAATTTATCAATTGCCTTATTGGTTTTCGATATCTTCTCAATATTGCAGATTTATGAAGTTTTTCTTAATAAACAAAATAAACGCGATGTGTTTTTCCGCCCTTATTAGAATTTATCAATTGCCTTATTGGTTTTCGATATCTTCTCAATGTTGCAGATTTATGAAGTTTTTCTTAATGAACAAAATAAACGCCATTTGTTTTTCCGCCCTTATTAGAATTTATCAATTGCCTTATTGGTTTTCGATATCTTCTCAATGTTGCAGATTTATGAAGTTTTTCTTAATAAACAAAATAAACGCGATGTGTTTTTCCGCCCTTATTAGAATTTATCAATTGCCTTATTGGTTTTCGATATCTTCTCAATATTGCAGATTTATGATTTTCTTAATAAACAAAATAAACGCAATGTGTTTTTCCGACCTCATTAGAATTTATCAATTGCCTCATTGGTTTTCGATATCTTCTCAATGTTGCAGATTTATGAAGTTTTTCCTAATAAACAAAATAAACGCGATGTGTTTTTTCCGCCCTTATTAGAATTTATCAATCGACTTATTGGGTTTTTCTTAATAAACAAAATAAACGCGATTTGTTTTTCCGCCCTTATTAGAATTTATCAATTGCCTTATTGGTTTTCGATATCTTCTCAATGTTAATATTTTATACAAATGCTCTTCATGCTCTGTCCTTGTATACTCTTTTCACAGTAAATATCTTTCGTGTGCTTGGTGGTGTCAATAAGATTTTGGGAGAGATAGGAATGTTTCTTTTATAGAAAAGACTATTTGGGGAGAGGATTTGATCAGCCTTACCGGAGTTTTTCGGTCCATGTTCATTTTCACTCTTCAGGCTGGAAAACCCGATCTTTCTGAAAGCTATTACATACTAAAATGTTTTTCCATCTTATGAATTACGTAAGTGTGTCAAAAGAGAAATTCCTATTGAAATATAGTAGTTTCTATACAAGTGAAACTTAAAGGAAGTACTTTTTTATAACGTCTCTATCTATCTACCATAAATATGTAATAAGTGAAAATACATTTCATCTGTAAAGAATTGCTTTTCTATTAGCAAATAGATTTACTTATAGATTTATAGATAAGAATTATACCCTCAAAGATATTTCTTCCTTTTTAAAGTTCCTTATTATTATTACAACCCTAGTTGGAAAGCAAGATGCTATAAGCCCAAGAGCTCCAACAGGGAATAATAGCCCAGAGAGAAAAGGAAATAAGGAAATAATTAGTCTACAAGAGAAGTAATGAAAAATTAAAAGTAAAATATTTAAGAACAATAAAAACACTAAAATAGATATTTCATATACAAACTATAAAAAGAGACTTATGTCAGCCTCTTCCAACATAAAAACTTTCGCTGCAAGTTAAGACCATTAATTAATGTTTTTGACCAAATTCATATATTTCTTGACAGTATTTTTTCTGTTTAAGCTTTCATATAAAAACGTTTCTCCAAACACGTCTTCGCCCTTTGTCACTCTTATCTCTTATCCTTCTCCTTCCAGGTTTATCTTCATTCATATTTGATAAACTGCAAAATGATAAAGAGAAAGCTTTTGAAGTTTCATAGAATCTGGAGGTAGGATATCTTGGAAGAGCATAGAGAGTTTGTGTTATGTTGGTCTTTGAAAGTGCAGTTC
>NC_090729.1:192103830-192106330 GCF_036898095.1 Palaemon carinicauda | reverse complement strand
ATATATATATATATATGTGTGTGTGTGTGTGTGTGTGTGTGTGTGCGTGTGTGTATGTGTGCGAGTGCTTGTTTTTATTTTCATATATATATATATATATATATATATATATATATATATATATATATATATATATATATATATATATATATATATATAATAAACTTTTTAAAATCAATAGACGTATATTCTTAGCAAATAACTCTCTCGACAATCGACACCTTTCTTCCTTTGACGTAAATAAACTAATAAATCCATTTCTTACGTATAGAAGAGATACTTCTTACGCGACATAGTTCGACATCTTGGCACCGAGTAGTTCTCTTCCTTAACATAGTGTTTTGTGACAAGTAAACAAGAGATCAGAGAAATGCAGTTTTGGTATACTGTTATCTGCTAATATGCTGTTGGGGGTAGATGGAGATGGTTTGGGAATGTTCTTCGCACTCTCCAAGAGAGATTAGTTCACTAGACTTTCAACTGGGCTCCACAAGACACTAGAAGAGTTGGAAGCCCAGGCCTACATGACTGAGGACTATGAAGCATGATGCAGGAGAAGATGAATGGAGAAGTACTGATTTAAAAGCTCAGGAAAGAGACGATTGGCGAAATCTAACTGAGGCCCTTAGCATCAATAGGCGTAGGAGATGATGATGATGATAAATATGCTGTTTGGGGTAGATGGAGATGGTTTGGGCATGCTCTTCATACTCCCAAGAGAGGTTAGGTCACCAGACTTTCAGCTAGGCTCCACAAGGCACTAGAAGAGTTGGAAGACCCAAGCCTATATGACTGAGGACTATGAAGCGCGAAGCATGAGATGATGAATGGAGAAGTATTGATTTAAAGGCTCAAGTTAGAGACGACTGACGAAATCTAACCGAGGCCCTTTACGTCAATAAGCGTAGGAGGATATGATGATGATGATGATGATGATCATGGTGATGACGATCATGATGATGATTATTGAGGAGCAGAACCTTCCTTGACGCAGCCCTAGTTTCATCCTCACCACCATCTTTATATATATATATATATATATATATATATATATATATATATATATATATATATATATATATATATATATATATAAATCAACAAGAGTTCAAGCAAAGGTCATTAACACTACCCTACTTTCAATCACCACCTTAGGTGATTGAATTCAACTCGAATTCAATCAAACTCAAATTAACGACGATGATACAACACCCGAGTCTGTTCATCAGCAATCAATCTTCTCGATTCGAGCTGTCATTATCACGTGGAGAGGAAATGGCGTTCGCCTTCCGTTGCTCTTATTTCTTCTTTTAGTTTAATGACATGAAGTCATTTTGGTCACTAGGCCAATCTCCGCCCCAAAGGGGAAAGAGGAAGAGAGGTAAAAAAAAGAAAAAAAACATGGATGTATATACGAGTAGCAAATAAATAAGTAAATAAACAGAGAGAGAGAGAGAGAAGGAGAGAGAGAGAGAGAGAGAGAGAGAGAGAGAGAGAGAGAGAGATTGTATATACGTAAAATTTTGCCATTTCCTCAGATAGGGTAACGAATCCTGGAAACGACAGGAGCAAAAAAAAAAAAAAAAAGGTAGTGATTCAATGGGCATTTCTTAATGTTTTTATGTTGAGCAGGCTGACATAGCCTAAGTCTTTATATAGTTTTGATGTTGTTACTGTTTTTAAAATACTTTATCTTAATTGTTCATTATTTCTTATATTTATTTATTCCCTTATTTCCTTTCCTCCCTTATTTTTCCTTGTTGGAGCCCTTGGGCTTATAACATCTTGCTTTTCCAACTAGGGGGTTGTAGCTTAGCTAGTAATAATGATGATAACAACAACAACAACAACAACATCAATAATAATAATAATAATAATAATAATAATAATAATAATGATAATAATATGGAATCTGGGCCAGCGATGGGATCAGGAAGGCCATTCAGCGTTCAGGTGGAACGGGAAGGAAAGAAGCTACTTTAAAATTGGCTGGACAAAACGATGTAAGAAATGAAGGTGAAACAGAGCTAAGTTACCTGAAGGATGATTATTATTATTACTATTATTATCATTATTATTATTATTACTCGCTAAGCTACAACCCTAGTTGGAAAAGCATGATGTTATAAGCCCACGGGACCCAACAGGGAAAATAGCCCAGTGAGGAAAGAAAACAAGGAAAATTAAAACATTCTAAGAACAGTAACATTAAAATGAATATTTCGTATATGAACTATAAAATCTTTAACAAAAC
Source organism: Palaemon carinicauda (assembly GCF_036898095.1). Taxonomy (NCBI): domain Eukaryota; kingdom Metazoa; phylum Arthropoda; class Malacostraca; order Decapoda; family Palaemonidae; genus Palaemon; species Palaemon carinicauda. The sequence goes on along the minus strand of NC_090729.1, from coordinate 192,104,076 downwards.
AAGACTAACAAAATTAAATAGAATAATGTGCCCAAGTGTACCCTCAAGCCTACAGTACACCGCGTAAAGTACACATTTAACACTACTTCCCTACGGAGAGAGCAACACGGTGAATATGATGACAGATGGAAAATTGTTTGACCTTATTTAAAGATGAAACACGATTTCATCATTTTTGAATTTGCCCCTAAATGCTTATTATCTAAATAACACGGCTGTTTTCTTATGGCGATGAGTCTTGACTCA
>NC_090729.1:192076330-192098830 GCF_036898095.1 Palaemon carinicauda | reverse complement strand
AAAATATCAAGGAAAGAAAAGATGAAAAATTTGAATTATCACAAATATCTTAACTATAACAATATTAATATCAATAGTAATTTGTCAATCAGCAGAAATTGAAAATGAAGACAAAAAATAAGAAGATAAAAATGTCAAGGAAGGCATAGATGAAAAATTTGAATGACCACATATATCATAATTATAAAAACATTAATATAAATAGTAATTTGTCAATGAGCAGAAACTGAAAATAAATACATAAATAAGATTAATGTGTTAAGGGAGGAAAAGATGAAAAATCTTAATTATAAAAAATATCATTACTATAACAATATTCATATCGATAGTAATTTGTCAATCAGCAAAGAATGAAAAAAAAAATTACAAAAATAAGAAGATTAAAATGTCAAGGCAGGAAAATTTGAATTATCACAAATATTGCAATAATAACGATAATAATATCAATAGTAATTTGACTACCAACGAAAAATACAAAAATATATAACAAAAATAAAGAAGATATTTTAAGCTAAATATAAAACGAATGGAAATTCTGAGAACAAAAAATAGAAAGCTCCCAACACCATTTCGTCACGGGACATGGCCCACCAATCCCCTTAACCACAACAATGGCCAAAGGTCATAGGAGATCACATGTTAAAAGGTCGTTAGGTGGTATAGCAGCAATTGCGGTCATTTTCTCAAATCACTATTTCTTAATAGGATCGATTATAACTTACGCAGTGGCAGACGCAATCGAAGTGGTTATACATTTGTACCTCCTGCAGAAGTATCATAATCATCATCATCTACGCATATTGACGCAAAGGGCCTCGGTTAGATTTCGCCAGTCATCGCCATCTTGAGATCTTAAATCGATACTTCTCCATTCATCCTCTACTTCACACTTCTTAGTCCTCATCCATGAAGGCCTGGGTCTTCCAACTCTTCTAGTAGCCTACCTTGTGGAGCAGACGCAATCGAAGTGGTTATACATTTGTACATCCTGGAGAAGTATCATCATCATCATCATCTCCTACGCCTATTGACGCAAAGGGCCTCGGTCAGATTTAGCCAGTCGTCTCTATCTTGAGCTTTTAAATCAATACTTCCCCATTCATCATCTACTTCACACTTCTTAGTCCTCATTCATATAGGCCTGGGTCTTACAACTCTTCTAGTACCTTGTGGAGCCCAGTAGAAAGTTTGGTGAACTAATCTCTTTTGGGGAGTGCGAAGAGCATGACAAAACCATCTCCATCTACCCGGAAATGCAGAGGTAAATACAAACTTAAAGTTGAATTATGGCATAAATTATCTCCTGATGAATAATGCCTGAGAAATATACGCTATGTAATGAGCATATTCAATAGGGGGTTTGGGGGCGCCTATAGGTCTCCCTGCTAAGTCATCAACAACCATTGCCTGACCCTTCCTGGCCCTAGCTTGGTTGTATAGGGGCCTTGGGAGCTGATCACAAGTATATATGGTTAATCTCTAGGGAATTGTCCTGCTGGCCAGGGCATTGTCATTTTCATTTGCATCTGACATTCATGGCTCTCTTTAAACCTTTAAATAAATATATTCATAAAATAAATCCGTATAAGAATAAAATACATTTTTTTCATTAATGCATCTTTTCCTTACTCGAGTGCCATATGTGGATGAGATCATGGTGAGGGGTAGATGAAGATGGTTTGGGCATGCTCTTCGTACTCCCCATGAGAGATGAGTTGGAAGACTCAGGCCTACATGGCTGAGGACTATGAAACGTGAAGAAGGACATGATGATTGGAGAAGTATTGATTTCAAAGCTAAGGATAGAAACGGGTGGCGAAATCTAATCGAGGCCCTTTGCGTCAATACGCTAGGAGTAGATGATGATGATGATGAATGAATGAAAAATGTGGAATATCTTAAGTCGGTGACATAAAAAACAGCAATACCTTGAAAGTCAAAAACTGTTTTATATAATAGCAGGTAGAGGTCACACAGATTTGCATTAATTCACAATTTTTTCTTTGTGTGATAGAGAGAGAGAGAGAGAGAGAGAGAGAGAGAGAGAGAGAGAGAGAATCATATCTGCATCGCTATATGTTGTTGTCAGTGTAGCAGAGAGGGGAGAGAGAGAGAGAGAGAGAGAGAGAGAGAGAGATCATATCTGCATTCCTCCTATATTTATTGTTGTCAGTGTAACAAGGAGAGAGAGAGAGAGAGAGAGAGAGAGAGAGAAAGAGAGAGAGAGAGAGAGAGAGAGAGAGAGAGAGGTCATATTTGCATTCCTCATAAATTTGATATTGTCAGTGGAGAGAGAGAGAGAGAGAGAGAGAGAGAGAGAGAGAGGTCATATTTGCAATCATCCTAAATTTCTTGTTGTCATCGTCTTAACAGAGAGAGAGAGAGAGAGAGAGAGAGAGAGAGAGAGAGGTGAAGCCTGATGAAGGGTGATTTGACAAGTGAAAGTGGAAAAAATGAATAAATAAACGAAGCGCATAATGTCCTTCTATGCTTTAGCATAGAAACGCCCTTCTTTTGTTACGCTGAACCGTATCATTTGACACGCAAAAAAAAAAAAAAAAAAAAAAAAAAAAAAAAAAAAAAAAAATTCAACTCCCTTCACTTTCATTGATGTGATAAGAATTATGTGATGCATTGCTAGATAGTAAGGAGAGTGATATATTTCTTCTCCACCTTATGGTGATTAATGACTTTTATATTATTGATGGCAATTGGATTAAAGTATTGGTTGAATGTCAAGTGTACCGTATATACTTTGTCATTTGATCCGTCTATGGAATCTGAGTGATGTTTTAGCTTGAGAGAGAGAGAGAGAGAGAGAGAGAGAGAGAGAGAGAGAGAGAGAGAGAGAGAGAGAGAGAGAGAGAGAGAGAGAGAGAGAGAGAGAGTGCGCCTGTATGTATGTGCCCTTTCCAATTCTGTAATATCAGAGTAGGAGAAAATCCATTGATATAAATCCGAGGTTATATGTAAGAACTTCCTGCAATGTGACAAGGAGGATTAACAGTCACAGAAAGATGACACGTCCTTAACTCGTCATATTCTATCATCGACACTTGGAAAGTTTCTCTCTAAACATGACTGTGAATAATATCTTATTTCACGCGTCTTTCACTTCCTGCTTTGAGTCTTGAAAATTCTTTTTTTTTTTTTTCATGCTATTTTTTTTCCTTTTTCTGATTTTTAATTTCCCGTGTTTTTGAGGTACTAGTTTAAGTTATTTCCTTTCTTTGTATATTCATATGTTGAAAATTCAACTTTACTTCAAAATATATTCAAAAGAATTACATGATTTAAAGGTCGCTCATGAATAGCAGATTATTATTATTATTACTAGCCAAGCTACAACCCTATTTGGAAAAGCAAGATGCTATAAGCCTAAGTGTTTCAACGAGGAAAATTAATCCAGTGAGGAAAGGAAACAAAGGAAATTAATAAACGATATAAGAAGTAATGAAAAATTAAAATAAAATATTTAAAAAAACATTAACAACATTAAAACAGATAAGTCATATATATCTATAAAAAGACTTGTGCCAGCCTAGGCAAGAAAACTGACAATGCCCTAGAGACCAACCATATATACATATGATCAGCGCTAAAGCCCTCTCTCCATCAAGAAGGAACCAGGTAGGGCCAGGCAATGGCTGCTGAAGACTCAGGCGGTAGATCTGTATGCTCCCCTAAACCCGCCATCCCTAGCTTATAAGGATGGTGAGGTTGCAGACACTACAAAAAGCTATGGAGCTTTAGCGGGACTCGAACCAAAATCCAATAGATTATCATGTCCATTGTCGTATCGTGGCCTGGAACTTATTATTATTATTATTATTATTATTATTATTAGCTAAGCTACAAGTCTAGTTGGAAAAGCTTGTAGCTTTAAACCCAAGGACTCCAACAAAGAAAAAAAGCCCAGACAAGAAAGGAATTAAGGAAATAAATAAGCGATATGAGAAATAATGAACAATTAAAATATAATATTTTAAAAACAAAAACATCAAAACAAATATTTCATATACAAACTATAAAAAGACTTATGTCAGCTTGTTCAACAAAAACATTTGCTGCTAGTTTGAACTTTAAGTATACTTCAGGTAAAACTTATTACGTTCTATTTCAGCCATTTACTATTGAAATAGATTTCTGATCTGGAACACCATCATCATCTACTCCACAACCCTCAACAATATACTTCCTGTTCACGTGAATTCCTTGAATAACACTACAACATTTCTCCCTTTCTTTTGAGATTATCACTTATAATTTCTTGGGGTCTCATTCACCCGTTTTCCATCACGCTTTAAAGGTTTAAAGGCCGCTCATAAATAGCAGAAGAGATGGGCAGTGGCATTGCCCTATCGAGCAGGACAATGCCCAAGAGACTGACCATATATACATATGATCAGCGCCCAAGGCCATTCTCCACCTAAGCAAGGACCAAGGAGGGCCAGGCAATGGCTGATTCAGCAGATAGACATAGGCTCCCCCTAACCCCCCCCCCATTAGCTCACAAGGATAGCGAGGTTGTTGCAACCAAAGAAACTAACGAGTTTGAGCGGGACTCGAACACCAGTCTGGCGTTCACCAGTCAGGGACGTTACCACATCAGCCACTACAATCCTGAATACCTACTTCTGTTTTACCTCCTGAGAATCACATTCGTCAATTTCCATCAGTTTTATGTTCGTATCATATCTATTCTATCGCATCGCAGAATGATTTGACGTGGTTCGTAGTGACTTGAGGTTTGGGGACTCTCTCTCTCTCTCTCTCTCTCTCTCTCTCTCCATTAGGTTTTCTCATCTCTCACTTATTAGATATTGTTTTCCTTCTTTTCTCATATAAATTTTCCAATCATTCTTCTCTATTCGCTTTTTAATTCCTTACAATTATTTTTCTTCGTCTCTCCCTCTCTTTCTATCTCTCATTTCTCTTTTTCCACTATTCCTTATTCTCTCTCTTTCTTTCCATTCTGTCTTCTCATCTTTCACTTATTAAGCATTTTTTTCTTTTTTTTTTTCAAACGTACTTTTCTAATCGCTTTTTTCGCCCTCTATAATACCATTCCTTCGTGCTTTTCTCTCTCTCTCTCTCTCTCTCTCTCTCTCTCTCTCTCTCTCTCTCTCTCTCTCTCTCTCTCTCTCTCTCGCTCTCTCTCCATTATGTTTTCTCATCTATCTATTATCTATCTTTTTTCTCTTTTTCCTTTTTTCAATCATTCTTCTCAATACGCATTTTCGCCATCTCTAATACATTTCCTTCGTGCTTATCTCTCTCTCTCTCTCTCTCTCTCTCTCTCTCTCTCTCTCTCTCTCTCTCTCTCTCTCTTTTCATCCCCTTTCCTTTTTTTTAATAATTCTTCTCTATGCGCTTTTTCATCTCCGCCAATTCTTTTTCCTCGTGCTTCTCTTATTATATTTTTCCTACTCCCTTTTCTCCACTATTCCTAGCTTTTCTCTCTCTCTCTCTCTCTCTCTCTCTCTCTCTCTCTCTCTCTCTCTCTCTCTCTCTCTCTCTCTCTCCACTATTGTTTCCTCAATTAAACCGAGAAAAGTGAGGAGAAACTATTTTAACGCATCCCGGCCCCATCTCCGCGAAATAGACTATCGTCTAACCCCTTATCATTATGGAACGAAGACTCTCGAAGGAAGACCATAACAATGGATGTCGACTGCATTTTTTTTTTCCATCTCCGCATTATTACTGGAAATACATTGTCTGCTATGTCTGCTTGTGTAATATTTCGATTACAGTAACGTAATCTTATTGTTTCTTTCTTTATATAATTTTCAGGGGAGAATAATTCTATTTTTCATCGCTTTTTGGGTATTATTAAGATTACGTAAAATTATATTGAAAATCTTTTAGTATATAATAAAGAGGAAGTGTCTGGCTTGTGGATGGATATACATATATATATATATATATATATATATATATATATATATATATATATATATATATATATATGTATGTATATATATATATGTGTGTGTGTGTATACATATATATATATATAATTTATATATATTCATATATATAATGTATACATAAATGAAATATATATATGTTTGTGTATATATATACATAATAAATAATTTAGATATATATACATATATATAATGTGTATATATATTATATATATACATACTGAATATAAATATATATACACACATATAAATACAGTATATATATATATATATATATATATATATATATATATATATATATATATATATATATATATATATAGCCACTTTAAACGGCAACCACTCTGAATAAATACTATATTGCTAATAAAAATAATTCAAAGCAAATAGAGACAATAAATTAAAAAATAAAGATGAATAATGAAAATTGAATAAATATAAAAGTAAAAGATGCAAATTCCTACGTCCGACGTATACCAGACGAAGAAGAACTCGCACAATCACTCACAACTCACATTCATCAACCCTTCTTCGTTTGACCTGATTTTGCAGGTTGACCCGGCATTCTTGACGTATGAAACGGGTCAAAGAAGGGGCCAGGCGACACGCTTATCTCCCTTTCACCCTGAGGATACCAGTGCAGGGAGAAAGGGAGAAAAAGGGAGAGGGAGACTTGCAAAGAGAGAGGGATTTTTGGGGAGATCGGAAAGCTCCCTTCGATGACCCAAACAATATTATTTACTTTCACAAGGGATTCTATTTTTTTTCCTAAGGGATTTTTTTTTTATAGGGTGAGTGAGGAGTTTAAAGGATTTTGATCTTGTTGTTTGTGACCAGTTTCGTTTGAGTATCTGCAGTTCTTAGCATATATTTCCTATTCAAACATACGCACACATTTATACATATACATATTATTTATATATATATATATATATATATATATATATATATATATATATATATATATATATATACATATATATATACATATATATATATATGTATATATATATATATATATATATATATATATATATATATATATATATATATATATATATATATATATAGCGATATCTTAAGACGAAAGCAGGCGGGCAGGACAAAGAAAACGAAGAGTGAACCTAGCGCTTTCGTGTAATTTCATTACACCTCCTGCTGTCACTATATATATATATATATATATATATATATATATATATATATATATATATATATATATATATATACAGAGAGAGAGAGAGAGAGAGAGAGAGAGAGAGAGAGAGAGAGACCCTTATTGCCTTACCTTACCTTATGAAAAACCAGAGAGAGAGAGAGAGAGAGGAGAGAGAGAGAGAGAGAGAGAGAGAGAGAGAGAGAGAGAGAGAGAGAGAGAGAGAAATTGTATATATTATGAAATTGGTAAGAAAGAAAAGAAAATGGTATAAGTCAGCGAAGAATTGTCGTAAACAAAAGAATTGATCCCCAATGACTGAATGCTTCACATTCCAAGGAGAAGTGAATATATTGTAAGCACTGCATTGTGTAAGTTTTCATTTTCGTTTTATTTTATTTCTGGCAAAAGGGAGTAAGAATGTAAAGTACAAAGACCAGTTTTGGAAAATATAAGTATCATTATTATTATCACAATAGATCTGTCATATATAAACTATGAAGATAGACGCATGTCGCCTGTATAAAAAAAAAAAAAAAAAAAAAAAAAAAAAAAACATTAAGTTTGAACTGAAATTCCGTCGATTTAACTGTCCGATTACGAAGACTATTCCACAATTGGGTTACGACTGGAATAAAACTTCTAGGATATGGTGTAGTGTTGAGCCTTATTAATTATGTAGCTATGAAATTTATTTTCACGTAACAATTCATGACACTTCATTTAGTAGTTTAGATGCTCTAGCTTTGGAATGCAACGAGATAAACAAAAAGAAATATCGTAAGAGAAAATATAGCACATTCATTTGAGCAAGCTTTTAAGCGAAGGATATTCTTATGAAATACACGTCGTTACCTAGTCTTCGGTACTGCCATAGCCTCTGTACCATGGTCTTCCACTGTCTTGGGTTAGTTCTCTTGCTTGAGGGTGCACTCGGACACACTATTCTATCTATCTCTTCCTCTTGTTTTGTTTGTTTTTATAGTTTTTATAGGAAATAATCATTTTAATGTTATTGTTCTTAAAATACTTTATTTTTAAATCTTATTTATTTATTTTCCTCAATGGGTTACTTTCTCTGTTGGGGCCCCTGGTCTTATAGCATCCTGCTTTTCCAATTAGGGTTGTAGCTTAGAAAATAATAATAATAAAAAAAATAACAACAACAACAACAACAACAACAACAACAACAACAACAACAATAATAATAATAATAATAATAATAATGAACTCGGACCCTATTTCATTTCCAATGGCGTGTTTCAGGTACGACTGCATGATAAAACTTTATATAAAAAACTGAATAATCTATACAAAATAAATAACCTCTTATAACTCCCAATTATTAAACGATCTCATAATACCTATAGTAAACCCAGACATTTAATTCGAGTTTTTAATGGCTAAAAGTGTCTTTAATCACTTATATTATACTGGCAAATAAGGGAAACTCTACATCAGTATACTGATCCATCATATTTTCTTTGGCAGATTTCATGTTGAAAAACTAAATGAAAATAATATTTTAGATGAATACTATAAGACAAAATATAAATTCAGGATGCGCACCAATAAGATAACTCTCTCTCTCTCTCTCTCTCTCTCTCTCTCTCTCTCTCTCTCTCTCTCTCTCTCTCTCTCTCCAACTAAACAACTAGATTTGTGCAGCTTCTCCAACATTGGTTTTTTCATACAACACTCTATAGTCAATTCTTTTTAGTGAGGCAGATTTGCACTGACTGGCAGGGGTGCCTTTTTAGCTCTGAAAAGTTTCATGATCGCTGATTTTGTATAGACGATAATTCTAACCAATCAGATAGCACGAAACTTTTCCGAGCTAAAAAGGCACCGCTGCGAGTCGGTGTAAATGCGCCTCAATTGAGTATGGTTGTTTTGGTCATATTTACATTCATCTCTCTTTCCTTCCCAGGGTGTTTTGCTTGCATACATAAACTAATAACTAATAGTATACAGAAGGTCCCTAACTTACAAACATTCGGAGAAGCAAACACAACAAATCCAACTGAAAATAACCAAGATAAGATAAAGAAATACTGTAACAAAACAATATTATATCATTCAATACAGTAAACAAAACGACATTTTGTAATAATTTGATATCTAGTTCATATGAAACGATACTATTCATTGATTTATGTAGCTGGAAATCATAGGCATGGGATTCAGGTTAGGCCTACCTTAAGACAAAATTTAACAAAGTTCGACTTACAAACAGCTTCTTGGAACCAATTAAGTTTGTAAGTCGAGGACCTTTTTATAATAATAAAAATTATCTGTAAAGCAACTCCCATTACTTAGCGTTGAAATTCACATAGGTTTACATACTTGTGATTAATTGATTTTGAGTTTTCTGCCATCCTGGCATCGGAGGTCATTGACGCCGATATCGTTTGTTATGAATAAATAAAAGGAAATTCAATTTAAAACCATAAAAGCAAAGATATCCTTCTAAAAGTTATTAAGCTTTCAGAAGACCTGCTTGTGAAATAAATATAAAAATACAGCTATACATACACAAAATTACTTTAATTTACCATATAGTAAAGTAATCGATTGTGCTTAGCGATTAGAATTTCACATTAGGGAATTCTCTTTTTTATTAAAAACAAATTATTGAAGCAAACTAACAGAAATGTATCATATCGAAGCTCATTCACGATATTTAATTCATCATTTAAACACGTATGAAGAAAGAAAGAAAAACAATACCAAAAACTCCGAAATCAATTAAACAAACAATGCCAAAGGAAGTACATTTAGTATCGACTGTGTACTTACCGGGAGTACATATCCCGCAACTAAAGGGTGATTATTATTATTATTATTATTATTATTATTATTATTATTATTATCATTATTATTATTATTATTACTTGCTAAGCCACAACCCTAGTTGGAAAAGTAGAATGCTATAAGCCCAAGGGATCCAACAGAGAAGATAGCCTATCATTATTATTATTATTATTATTATTATTATTATTATTATTATTATTATTATTATTATTATTATTACTTGCTAAGCCACAACCCTATTTGGAAAAGCAGAATGCTATAAGCCCAAGGGATCCAACAGAGAAGATAGCCTATCATTATTATTATTATTATTATTATTATTATTATTATTATTATTATTATTATTATTATTATTATTATTATTACTTGCTAAGCCACAACCCTATTTGGAAAAGCAGAATGCTATAAGCCCAAGGGATCCAACAGAGAAGATAGCCTATCATTATTATTATTATTATTATTACTTGCTAAGCCACAACCCTAGTTGGAAAAGCAGAATGCTATAAGCCTAAGGGCCGAACTTAATACTTCCTTGTACACCCTTCGAACCAAGAACCTCGGAAAGTCGTGTCTGGAAAGGATAATGAATAGCTGGTTAGGAGACTTGACTTAAAACAATGAGCGTGACCCTTCGAACAACGTATTTCCAAAAGGAATAATTATGTTCCTTTGAAGACTCCACGAAGGATTGTGGCGATCCAAAAAGGAAAAAAGATTGATTTGAGGGGGCTTGAACTTCGAAAGTGATCCGTGGGGTGGGGTGGGGGGAGGGGAGGGGGGAATAATGAAGTAACCGATTGCATCACACGTCTTGATCTCGGCTCCTCTCCTTGCGTTCTCTGTCGCGTTCCAGCTGCTGGAAGCAGGAGTAGTTAGCTAGTCGTGTTAATTACCAGCTCAGGGGAACTTAATGATGGTCGTTTAAGAACTCAAGTCCTTATCTTGTGCGATGTCTCTGGCATTTCACCTTTATCTCCAATTCTTCTTCGTGCTTATCTCTATATATTTCTATTTTTCTTTTCTTTCTCTCGTTCTATTTCTCTTCTTCTTCTCTTTCTCTCGTTCTATTTCTGGGTTTCTTCTCTTTCTCTCGTTCTATTTCTGGTTTTCTTCTCTTTCTCTCTTTCTATTTCTCTTTTTCTTCTCTTTCTCTCGTTCTATATCTGGTTTTCTTCTCTTTCTCTCTTTCTATTTCTCTTTTTCTTCTCTTTCTCTCGTTCTATTTCTCCTTTTCTCCTCTTTCTCTTTCTATTTCTCCTTTTCTTCTCTTTCTCTCTTTCTATTTCTCTTTTTCTTCTCTTTCTCTCGTTCTATTTCTGGTTTTCTCCTCTTTCTATTTCTCCCTTTCTAATTTTCCTTTTCTTCTCTTTCTCTCATTCCATTTCTCTTTTTCTTCTTTCTATTTCTTCTCTTCCTCTTTCCCCTTTCTTCTCTTTCTTTCCAATTTCCCCTTTCCTTCTCTTACTATTTCTCCCATTCTTCTTTTACTATCTCTCCTATTCTCCTCTTCTCCCCTTTGTCACCATTCGTTGGCGTTAAGGAGATAGATTAAAAGAAAGATAACGTCTTAACTATGACAGAGAGGTACTTTATATTGGTCAAAAAAAAAAAAAAAAAAAAAAAAAAACCACCGCTATAACACATGGTTGAATGAGTCAGCCCTTTCTAAACCCATAGATCACCTTTGTAAAAAAAGGTGAAAATAATATGTTATAAAAAGAGATAGTCATTGTAGAAGTACTTTCACGGTGCTAAAGAGTTACTTTCTTCAAAGTAACTCTTTAACGAGATGATTACTATCAGTTGTAAGAGGGACAAAGGTATAGCAAGGAATCAAGAGGGATCATAGAAGAAGGTAGAGGTTTCCTAATATTGCTTCTTACAATTCCAGACTATTCTCTCTCTCTCTCTCTCTCTCTCTCTCTCTCTCTCTCTCTCTCTCTCTCTCTCTCTCTCTCTCAATTCCAAATTTTTATAAGCGGCTTGAAAAGAAAAAATTGCTCTCTCTCTCTCTCTCTCTCTCTCTCTCTCTCTCTCTCTCTCTCTCTCTCTCTCTCTCTCTCTCTCACACACACTGAGGGACCTGGGGGGACCCAAACAAAAAATAAGGCAAAATAAGGTAAGGCTCTCTCTCTCAGCAGATGTAGCAAACAGTAACCAGGTAAACGACTTGAAGAATAAGTTGGACAAGATCATAAAAACTCTCTAAATGTTTAAACTAAATCGCTTTACCCAAGAGCAAATGGAGTCTCCGCGTATGGACTAAAAATAGTCTTTGGGACATCCAAAATCCTTGTAACTCTCTCTCTCTCTCTCTCTCTCTCTCTCTCTCTCTCTCTCTCTCTCTCTCTCTCTCTCTCTCTCTCTCTCTCTCTCATTATCGCCTTCATCGCGAAGTCAATGACCTTGCTACTTTAACCCGCCTCCCCCCCCCAAAAAAAAAATTCGATAGACGAGACATCTTTTCTAAGTGACAGTAATTCCCAGTTACTCACTGATAAGAAAGGATAAGAAAGGACTTTCACAAGATAAGACTGACAGAAAGAACGGATTGTCATCATGGATATTTTACTAATACCTTCTAAGAGAATTTCTTTTTTCCTCTTGGCAAGAATGAATGTCTAACGTCAACCAAAGGGACTCATGGGGTTTTTGTTGGTCTGCAAGTCACCTTGCAAGCGAAGATAATTTTACTTTAGCGCTGATAAGTTATCAAGGAAATATTTTTTAATGAAATACCCTCTAGTACTATAGTCCATTTCTTTTATCGAGGCAGTTTTGCACCGACTCGCAGCGGTGCCTTTTTAGCTCGGAAAAGTTTCCTGATCGCTGATTGGTTAGAATTATATCCTCCAACCAATCAGTAATCAGGAAACTTTTACCTCCAACCAATCAGTGATCAGGAAACTTTTCCGAGCTAAAAGGGCACCGCTGCGAGTCGGTGCAAATCTGCATCGCTAAAAGAAATTGACTATAGAAAGTTGGTTTGTTTATCATTCTGTAAGTGCATACAAATTCGTATTCAGTTATAATCACACTGTTAAAAATTTTGTCGTAAAAGGGTAAAAATCCTGGAATAAATATTGCCAGGCATTTGCCGTTTTAAAAAACGGATACATTGACGTTAATGAGTGATATTACGGTCACCAACCAGTAAAAGATAATAACAAAGTAGGATAGAAATTAAGGTCGCCTGTATTTACTGAAATACGGCTGAGAACAGTAAATTTTTACGGTCGTGTACACTTGATATCTATGAGAGGACAGTTTACTCTCGAATCTCAGTATTCTTTTAATCACGTTTCGCCAGAAAATAAAATTCCTTTCTATATAAGAAATAATTACGAAAATTATAGCGATAAGTTTCTATCGCCAGGGAGACTGACTGAATGTTTAACTGTATAAAGCGGAGAGCGAAACATTAATTTGAAGAAATAAATATTAAAATTATAGTTATCAGCTCCTATCGCCAATGAAATTGATTGGAAGTTTAACTACATTATTATTATTATCATTATTATTATTATTATTATTATTATTATTATTATTATTATTATTATTACTACTACTTGCTAAGTCACAACCCTAGTTGGAAAAGCAGAATGCTATAAGCCCAAGGAATCCAACAGAGAAGATAGCCCAGTTATTATTATTATTATTATTATTATTATTATTATTATTATTATTATTATTATTATTATTATTATTATTATTATTATTATTATCATTATTATTATTATTATTATTATTATTACTGGCTAAGCCAAAACCCTAGTTGGAAAATCAGAATGCTATAAGCCCAAGGGATCCAACAGAGAAGATAGCCTATTATTATTATAGTTATAAGCTCCTATCACCAATGAAATTGATTAGAAGTTTAATTCTATAAAGTTGAAATGAAACAATAATATGAAATAAATTTCTCCATCAATGCAATTTAATTCATGAATCAATGTCGAATACAATGACACGAATTAGATTCTGAGAATCGGTTCCCAATTTTGATGATATTTTCTCTAATACTTTCATAATCAAGAAACCAGTTTTTGATTAAGTTGTTTCTCTGATCTCATTTACTGGAGTTATTCAACTTCTTGGACTGGTTGCAAAGTCATCATTTGATAAATAAATTATATAAAAAAAAATTATAATTAAATGAAATCTTGGAAAAGATACATGCTGCTCTAAAAAGTAATTCTGGCCTATTTAAACTATTGAAAGTGATCAAATTGTTTTAAGAAAGTTATTTTCGTTTTCTTTAACCATTGTTTTACGGTACCCAAATAAAGCAAAGAGAAAAATCTGTTGATTTAAAATTCTGCTTACTTTTCTTGCCTCCCCAATAGTTATCCAAGCAAAAGTTCAAAGTTGCAGCAAATGTTTTTATGTTGAACAGGCTGACATAAGTCTTTTGATAGTTTATATATGAGATATCTGTTTTGATGTTATTACTATTTTCAAAATATTTAATTTCAATTGTTCATTATTTTTCAAATCGTTTATTTCATTATTTCCTCTCCTTACTAGGCTATTTTCCCTTGTTGGAGCCCTTGGGCTATCAGCATCTTGCTTTTCCAACTAGGGTTGTAGCTTAGCTAGTAGTAGTAATAGTAGTGGTAGTAGTAATGATAACAACAGAAAATCCTTTAATTTTCTTAATTCTCCAAAGAGGACTTTCCATTCAATAACAATGAAACAGAAAATAATTTTCATTTCATTATTCCTCCACCATTTCTGTCCAATTAGCATCTTGCTTTTCCAACTAGGGTTGTAGCTTAGCTAGTAGTAGTAGTAGTAGTAGTAGTAGTAGTAGTAGTAGTAGTAGTAATGATAACAACAGAAAATCATTTAATTTTCTTAATTCCCCAAAGAGGACTTTCCATTCAATAACGATGAAACAGAAAATAATTTCCATTTCATTATTCCTCCACCATTTCTGTCCAATTAGCATCTTGCTTTTCCAACTAGGGTTGTAGCTTAGCTAGTAGTAGTAGTAGTAGTAGTAGTAGTAGTAGTAGTAGTAGTAGTAGTAGTAGTAGTAATGATAATAACAGAAAATAATTTAATTTTCTTAATTCTCCAAAGAGGCCTTTCCATTCAATAACAATGAAACAAAATAATTTCCATTTCAACACTCCTCCACCTATTTCTGTCCAATGCACAGACTGCCCTTGAAGCTTTCCATCAATGATCGAACCGAAGCAATGGAAAGTGAGGCAAGACCTGAAAGAGTACTTGTAACTCAACTTCCAAAAGGCCGATTCATTAACAGCTGACGTGTGCACCAATTTCATGGCTGAATTGTCACGAAGAGTAATTGATCTCGAGATTTGTTCTGGCGTTTAAATGTTAAATGTTAAATGTTAAATGTTTGGAAAAATGCGCAACCGAGATGTTTAAGCGTCTGTCATTTGTTCGAATTTATTTAATCGTGATCATGGATTGTGTGATGCGTTGTGCAAAGCATTTCATAATGTGAAAGCCTGGTGTGTTACAGTATTATTATTATTATTATTATTATTAATATTATTATTATTATTATTATTACCATTATTATTATTATTATTATTATTATTATTATTATTATTATTATTATTGTTAATATTACCATTATTATTATTATTATTATTATTATTATTATTATTATTATTATTATTATTATCATTATTATTATTATTATTATTATTATTATTATTACTTGCTAAGCTAAACCCTAGTTGGAAAAGCAGGATGCTATAAGCCCAGGGGCCCCAACAGGGAAAATAGCCCAGTGAGGAAAGGAAACAAGTATAAAATATTTTAAGAACAGTAACATTAAAATAAATATTTCCTATATAAACTATAAAAAACTTTAACAAAACAAGAGGAAGAGAAATAAGATAGAATAGTGTGCCCAAGTGTACCCTCAACCCAGAGAACTCTAACCCAAGACAGTGGAAGATTATGGTACAGAAGCTATGGCACTACCCAAGACTATAGAACAATGGTTTGATTTTGGAGTGTCCTTCTCCTAGAAGAGTTGCTTATCATAGCTAAAGAGTATATTCTACTCTTACTATGAGGAAAGTAGAATTGTACACTATTAAAAAACACCGTAATTTTAATCGGAAATTCTCCGTAAAAATATACCGTTCTGAGCCGTAATTCATTAAAATATAGGCGACCGTAATTTTTACCCTACTTTATTATCTTTTACGGGTTGGTGACCGTAATATCACTCCTTAACGTCAATATATTTGTTTTTAAACCGGAAAATGCCTGGCAACATTTATTCCAGAATTTTTACCGTTTTTTACGGCAAATTTGTTTTTAAATTAATTCCTTTTGAATAATCATTACTTATATCGTTTATTTATTTCCTTATTTCCTTTCCTCACTGGGCTATTTTTCCCTTACTCTTACGGGATGGTGACCGTGATATCACTCTTTTACTTCAATATATCCTTTTTAAAAACGGTAAATGCCTGGCAACATTTACTCCAGGATTTTACCGTTCTTTACGGCAAATTTCACTTCTTAACGTCAATATATTTGTTTTTAAACCGGCAAATGCCTGGCAACATTTATTTCAGAATTTTTACATGTTTTAACGCAAATTTTTAACAGTGTATCTTATATGGGATTTGCTATTTTATATAATTTTGCCTCATTGTCACAGATATGTTGAAGTGAGCATAGTTTTTGTGTTGCTGTCAGTGATAAGATATTGTGTTGAATAGGAGCGTGGACACTTTTTTAATTTTGTGAAAAATCGTTTGGTCTGTAATATGTTAACTTGAGTAAAACGACCTTTCAGATAAATCATCAATCTAATAAATTTTTAACCAATTCTAATAAAATTGCATTGCTTTCATTAACATTAGAGTTTCGAATGTAGACGAGTTATGTACGAAGCAAGGAGATTTAAAGAAAAGCAATTTTCATTTCAATTCCAATTACTTTACACTTAACATTTAGCTTGTTTTAAGAAAATAACTTACTTATCATCACCTGATTACTTCTTAGATCATAAACAAGTTTATAACGATCGGAAAATCACTTTCGCGAATAAATGAAACAAAAACTAATTGAATTACAAATTATTTTTCGATAAAGGCGTGGTTAGATTTTTTACATCCATTATAATTTCTTGTTTCTGACAGTCATTTATTTCGTATCTGCAAAATCATTTAATGGAGTTATAAAGGAATTAGACTAATAGACCTTTAGTCGTAGCAGTGTGATTGATTGATTGATTGATTGATTGATTTTGAGTTTTCTGACATCCTGACATCAAAAGGTCATTGACGCCGATATCGTT
Organism: Palaemon carinicauda; assembly: GCF_036898095.1. Taxonomy (NCBI): domain Eukaryota; kingdom Metazoa; phylum Arthropoda; class Malacostraca; order Decapoda; family Palaemonidae; genus Palaemon; species Palaemon carinicauda. The sequence continues at coordinate 192,081,627 of NC_090729.1, read as the reverse complement.
TGTTATAAATAAAGAATAAAATGAAATTAAATTTAAAACAATAAAAGAAAAGATGTTCTTATAAAAGCTAAATAGCTTTCAAAAGACATGCGTCTGAAATATACCTGAAAATACTATTCGCAGAGTACAACACATCCTGCCTAAGAATCTTAGCAAGCTTCCTTTTCATTGGTTAGTTATGTACGTATATACGAGGATGTATATTTCAGCAATTGTAACAAACATACTATACTCAATTTTTTCAATGAGGCGCATTTGCACTAATCGCAGGGGTGCCCTTTTAGCTCGGAAAGGTTTCCTACTAGCTGATTGGTTGCTGACTCGCAGGGTTGCTTTTTTAGCTCATAAAAGTTTCCTGCTCGCTGATTGGTTAGATATGATTAATCTAACTAATTAGCTAGTAGGTAACTTTTCCGAGCTAAAAAGGCACCCCTGCGAGTCAGTGCAAATGCGCCTCATTTAAAAAAAATGGGTATAGATAATGAAATATAAATGCAATCAATGATAATAGCTAATAGCAATGGAAATCATTCTATACTTATAAAATAGTGAAACGATATAAAAAATCAAATTACAAATTTCCTCCTGATAACAGTTATCAGTCACCAATAGTTTATAAATATGTTTCATCTCATTTTGAAATCCAAAAACTATTACAGCTTCTATAAAACTTAGTATGGAATATCAGATTCCGACTGTTGCAGTCATTGCAGTGTTTGATGTGGTAACGTCCCTGACTGGTGAACGTCAGACTGGGGTGTGAATCCCGCTCACACTCGTTATTTCCTTTGCTCGCTGGAACCTCACCCTTCTTGTGAGCCAAGGATGGGCGGTTTGGGGGAGCCTATAGGTCTATCCGCTGAGTCATCACCATCCATTGCATTGCTTGACCCTGCTTGGTCCTGGCTTGGGTGGAGAGAAGGTTTAGGCGCTGATCATATGTATATATGGTCAGTCTCTAGGGCATTATCCAGCTCGATAGGGCAATGTCACTGTCTCTTGCCTCTGCCATTCATAAGCGGCCTTTAAACCTTTAAACATCCAAATTTTATCACAATTACATTTGTTTATTTGTGGGTACGCCTCGTTCCTTATAAACTTTTATCAAGTCTGAACTTCAACATTTAAACTTTATTTCGTGATCATGTCGTTGACTTATTAATCTCAAATTGCGTTTCAGTGACAAAGATAATTGAAATATCTTTATGAAAAATTCAGAAATAAAATATTATCGGCACCGGCCATCACAACAACTTTTTGATGTCATTGTTAATTAGCATGAAATTTAGACCAAGAAAAATTGTTTTTTAAATAATTGACAATGGTTATTAGTGACTTTCAACAGACTCAAGTTTATAAAAATATGCTAAAAGTAATCAGGGGTGACGGTGCGTAATCATTACACAGACTGTCATGCAATCAATTTTCTTGTTTGATTATTAATAAATGTACTTTCGATTTTGATGGAACGTGAATGTTTTATTGCAACACACTTGAACGTTTGCTTTAACTGAATGGTTAACACATTTAAACGTTTGCTTTATCTGAATGGTTAACACGCTTGAACGTTTGCTTTACCTGAATGGTTAACACTTCAACGTTTGCCTTACCTGAATGGTTAACACTTCAACGTTTGCTTTATCTGAATGGTTACAACACTTGAACGTTTAATATACCTGAATGGTTAACACACTTCAACGTTTGCTTTACCTGAATGGTTAACACACTTGAACGTTTGCTTTACCTGAATGGTTAACACTTCAACGTTTGCTTTACCTGAATGGTTAACACTTCAACGTTTGCTTTATCTGAATGGTTAACACTTCAACGTTTGCTTTATCTGAATGGTTACAACACTTGAACGTTTAATATACCTGAATGGTTAACACACTTCAACGTTTGCTTTACCTGAATGGTTAACACACTTGAACGTTTGCTTTACCTGAATGGTTAACACACTTGAACGTTTGCTTTACCTGAATGGTTAAAACACTTGAACGTTTAATATACCTGAATGGTTAAAACATTTAAACGTTTGCTTTATCTGAATGGTTAACATGCTTGAACGTTTGCTTTACCTGAATGGTTAACACGCTTGAACGTTTGCCTTACCTGAATGGTTAACACACTTGAACGTTTGCTTTACCTGAATGGTTAAAACACTTGAACGTTTAATATACCTGAATGGTTAAAACATTTAAACGTTTGCTTTATCTGAATGGTTAACACACTTCAACGTTTGCTTTACCTGAATGGTTAACACTTCAACGTTTGCTTTATCTGAATGGTTACAACACTTGAACGTTTGCTTTATCTGAATGGTTAACACACTTCAACGTTTGCTTTACCTGAATGGTTAACACACTTGAACGTTTGCTTTACCTGAATGGTTAAAACACTTGAACGTTTAATATACCTGAATGGTTAAAACATTTAAACGTTTGCTTTATCTGAATGGTTAACACGCTTGAACGTTTGCTTTACCTGAATGGTTAACACACTTGAACGTTTGCTTTACCTGAATGGTTAACAAACTTGAACGTTTGCTTTACCTGAATGGTTAGAAGAAAGGGTGACGGTATTCAAACCTACGTTTTCTTTAGTATGTTCATGAGTAACCAATTATATCATCATCATCTCCTCCTACGCTTATTGACGCAAAGGGCCTCGGTTAGATATTTGCAGTCATTTCTATCTTGAGCTTTTAAATCAATAGTTCTCCATTCATCATTTCCTACTTCACACCTCATAGTCATCATCCATTTAAGTCTGGGTTTTCTATCTCTCCTAGTGCCTTGTGGAGCCCAGTTGAAAGTTTGGTGAACTAATTTCTCTTGGTGAGTGCGAAGAGCATGCCCAAACCATCTCCATCTACCCCTTACCATGACCTCATCCACATATGGCACTCGGGTAATCTCTCTTATAGTTTTATTTCTAATCCTGTCCTGCCATTTAACTCCCAATATTCTTCTGAGGGAGTTACTTTCAATTCTACAAAATCTGATGGAAATTCATTATCATACGATTGAAATTAATAAATACATACAACAACAACAACGAATGCAGCCGTTTCTAGTCCACAGGACAAAGGCCTCAGACATGTCAATTCAAGTCTAGGGTTTGTCCAGTTTTCATCATCACGCCGACCACTGCGGATTGGTGATGGTGGAAGATTTTGTTCTGATCGCTCGCAACAAACCAACCTAGTATGGGTGACCCTGACTAGCACAGCTTTGCTGATCATGGCATTACACACACACACAAAAAGAAAACATTTTGCCACGTTAAAATATCCCCACTCATAGTATATATATATATATATATATATATATATATATATATATATACATATATATATATATAAATATATATGTATATATATATATATATATATATATATATATATATATATACATGTCGTTATGCATTCATAAAGACAAACCTAAACAAACATATACACATGAATGCGTATCTATTTAAATAAATATTCGTATACATGTTTATTTCCAAATCTATATCGTAAAATAAAAAATTTGGAGTAAAGTTCATGATAAATACTAATACTGATATTTTCTCTTACAGGTAACCAGTGCAAAGAGGGTTCTTCGAATTACTGGAATCAAGGTAAAATCACACTGAATAATTCTCCATATACATCAGCTTGTGGTTTGTACTATGCAGTGATTGCTGCAATTCTTTTATATTAGTGACGGATAGTAATCATATTCATTTTGTAACAATGTGTTGACTTTAAACGGATATGACAAATATAGATACACACACATAATGAAGTACTATATATATATATATATATATATATATATATATTTTGTATATACACATATATATATACATATATATGTGTGTGTGCTCGTGTATATAATATATATATATATATATATATATATATATATATATATATATATAATATATATACGTATATATATATAATATATATGTGTGTGTATGTGTATATATATATATATATATATATATATGTATATATGTGTGTATATGTATACATATATATATATATATATATATATAGAGAGAGAGAGAGAGAGAGAGAGAGAGAGAGAGAGAGAGAGAGAGAGCTCAGAATTATATCTTATATTATACTTTCTAAAAGAGGCCTGCATTTATCCGAGTAATGCGTAGAAGGTTTAGGCGCAATGATAAGTACTTTAGATTCATTGAAGTTGCCAGTGGTACTTTAAGATCAAAAGTTTTTATGAGATGTTACCCAATCTGATGGGAATCTCTTACTAACATTACTTGGAAGGGCAATGCATACGTACTACATTTGACCATTTAGGTCCTGTATTTCAGTTCATGTTATTTTTCTATTTCCTTTTCATCTTTTTATTTTCTGTTTCATGTTTCGTTTACACCCGAAATCATTAAAACAAAGGACAAGGTTTTTTGAATGTTTTACCTTTTCTCGCAAAGATAAAGCTCAAATCTACACGTCTAAATTCTCAACATATAAGGTGTTACTATAGTTGTTACTATACAATAAGTACCTGACACATTAGTTCACCAAACTTTCAACTGGGTTCCATAAGGTACTAGAAGAGTTGGAAGACCAAGGCCTACATGGCTGAGGACTATGAAGCGTGAAATAAGAGATGATAAATGGAGAAGTATTGAATTGAAAGCTCAAGATAGAGACGACTGGCGAAAACTAACAGAGGCCCTTTTGTGTCAGTAGGCGTAGGAGATGATTATGATGATGATGATGTTTGGGGTAGATGATGATGGCTTGGGCATGCTCTTCGCACTCCCCAATAGAGATTAGTTCACCAGACTTTCAACAGCGCTCCACAAGGCACTAGAAGAGTTGGAAAGGCAGGCCTACATGGCTGAGAACTATGAAGCATGAAGTAGGAGACAATGACTGGAGAAATATTGAATTAAAAGCTCAAGAAAGAGAGAGAGAGAGAGAGAGAGAGAGAGAGAGAGAGAGAGAGAGAGAGAGAGAGAGAGAGACGACTGGCGAAATCTAACCGGAGGCCCTTTGCGTCAATAGGCGTAGGAAGAGATAATGACGACGATGATGTATAATTTATTCTACGCATGATTAACCTTTCAATATTCATGATATATTCTAAAGTGTCAGAGGGGCACTATGTCAACACCTTCCCTCGTCTTCGTAGACACACTAAAGACAATCTGCAGATCCCTGAGGACTCGAGCAGGGGCGTAAAAAAGGTAGATACGACTTCTCCCATCGTCACGAGAGGCACGCAATCCATTCGTAAACAATGACATTCTTGGCATGAACACTTACGTAAACA
>NC_090729.1:192061330-192071330 GCF_036898095.1 Palaemon carinicauda | reverse complement strand
TGGTGTTGTGCCATAAAAGACAGTTGGCTTGTGTGTATAGACAGTGTTGGTGTCTATAAAATATATATAAACATATTTATTTGGGTGTTGGTGTGCGGGTGATTTAAGTTTTGTTAGGGGTTTCGTTGATTATTTGAATGGTGGTTATTATATATTTAGTGTGAAGTTTATGATTAGTTGTAAGTGTGATTATTATTTTGATTGTGAATGGTTCCATGTTAAGTATTGTGGTATTAGGAAATATAGTTTTAAGGGTATGTTTTGTTTTGTTTGTCCTTTTGTCCAAGAGTCCAGTTGATAAAGTAAGGGGAAAGTTTGTGTTGTGGGACCATTGTCAGTAGGTGTGATTCAGGGTGTGGGGCTTGTTTTTTTTAACATCCCGCCACATTATTTTGGCGCCCGAACAGGGACTGCTGAGGTGGGATAGAAGCTGGACTGTTGGACGAAGGACGGAATTAGGTTAAGAATTTAGGATTAAGGTTGATGAAAAATGGAAGAGCAGAACAAGTTACTGAAGGAGGAATTGCGGCTGAGTAAGGAGCGTGAGGAGAGGTTGCTAATAGAGAATGAGAGGTTGAACTGGGAGAATGCGGCGATGCAGAAGGAGCTTAGGGAGTTAAAGGGGACAGTAGAGAGAGTGGAAGAATGTGTTGAGATGAGGATGCGAGAGAATGAAGAACGAATGGAGAAACGAATGGAAGATATGATGGGGCAAGTCATGGGGATGATGAAAACTATAATGGGTGAAGGTGCAGTCGGAGGAGTGTCCTCAGCTTCAGGTAATGGGTTGGTAGTGAAAGAGAAGGTTAAGGTAGGTGATAATGGGAAAGGAAGTGATAGTGATAGTAGTAATAGTGATGGTGATATTGAAGATAAGGGAATTAGGCATAGTAAGGATGAACAGAAAGGGGAGAGGAAAGATGAAAGGAAAGGTAAAAGTGATGTGAAGAAAGGGAAGAAAAAGTATCAGGCTGATAGCAAGGACGATCGTGAATGGGTGAAAGTGGTAAGTAAGAAAAAGGGTAAGAAGGGAATGGTTAAGGATAGGAATTTAAGTGTGGAAGTGGATTCATTATATTCGAATGAGGAAGAAGGTAACAAGGGAGTAGACAGTGATGATAGCAGTGAGAATGAACGTGATGTGTGTAAGACTGTGTTTATGAGAGAGGTACCTCGGTGTGAAAGGTTCAATGAGCATAGCAGTAGGGATGTAAATGATTTTTTCAAGGAGTATGAGAGGTATTGTCAGGATAAGTATGGTGATAGTAAAAGAGTTTGGGCTAGGGAGTTAGGAGAATATTTGACTGGGTATTTGTTGACGATGTATGGAGTGATAATGAGTGTAGGGGACGTTGATTATGAAAGTGTGAAAACGAGAATAATTGAGCAGGTAAAACGTATGAAAGGGAGTGTTAAGTATAAGCGTAAAAATGATTTTGATGAGGCAAGGATGAATGCAGGAGAAGCTATATCAATGTACGTATGTAGGTTGGAAACTTTAGCTAGGAAGAAGTATGGGGATGAAGGTATAAATGAGAATAAGGAGTTAATGAGGAAGTTTTTGGCAACAGTACCTGAGAATGTGTGTGAATTTATTAATTTGAAACGCAAAGAGAAAATGAGGTGGACGCAAGAGAGATTGACATGGGATGATATACTAGAGATAGTTGAGGATTATGAGTTAGATAGGTGCATGAAAGAAAGTAAATCTGTGAGTGTAAGAACTGGAATGGAAGAAAGTGTAATAGAATTGTGGTAGTTATAAGGACGCAATTTTGAGAGGACCAATGAGGGTAGCTGATAATGTAGTAGATAGGAGTGTTTGGGCGAGTAATGTGGGAATACCTGTAAGGACAAATGAAGGATTTAGGCAGGGTAATAGGCGCAATAGGGATAGGAGTGTTAGTGCGCATCGAGGTATGTCAGATAGTTGTGTCCGTAATGAAAAGTGTTATAGGTGTGGAAAGGAAGGTCATAAGAAGAATGAATGTAGATGGGCATTAGGAGCATGTTTCGGGTGTGGAGAGACAGGGCATCGTATTAGCGACTGTAAGAAAGAGAAAGTGATTAAGTGTTATCGGTGTGGTATGACTGGGCACGTAGCAAGTGGATGTAGGAGTAATCGTATGAATGTGATTTGTGGTAATTGTGGTAAGGATGGTCATTATGCTAGAATGTGCAAGGAGCCGCGGGGTAAGTGTACTGAATGTGGTGCAGATGGGCATGTAGCTAGAGTATGTAGGAAGAAGGGAGTAAGTCAGCCAGGATGTTCGGGAAACTAGAGTGTAAGAGGGTTCAGCTGGGTGAGTCCTCCTGTGTGTGTGAAAGGAATAGGATTAATGTTTGTGAGAATGGGATGAGTAATTGGTTGGAAATGAGCAAGTATGAACCTAGTATGCATGAGAAGTTAGGGCTGGAAAATAAACAATTAGTGTTAGTTGAATATAGGAAAAAGAGGCGTTTGAAAGTTTTAAGTGAGGAGAAAGTGCAAGGGAAATTTATAGGAATAGGTAAGAATACGAATAAGTATGACAAGGGTGTAAATGTGCAAGTGAGTGTGGAGGATAAATGTATTAATACAGATGAATCATGGCTGAGTATGAATGATACCTATAGCGTGTGTGGCTTTTCCTTAGGTGATGTAAAAGAAAGGATGACGAATGCGAGAGTGAGAGATAGGAGAATGATTAGTAGTATGAATGAATCTTTTACTAAAGTTGAGAATGTTTTTGATGAAATGGATGAACTGTTTACAGAAATGAGTGTAATTATAGGGCCAGATGAGAACGAGGTAGATATGATTGTACATGATATATTAGATGATAGGGATTTAGATAGGAATAGTGTTAATGTAGCGAATGATTGTGATAAGGAAGAAGTGAATGAGAGAGTATATGGAGGCCCAGTTACTCGGAGTAGAGGTCCCGTTCCCGACTGCGACTGGGTTATGAAAAAAATAATGTAAGTGTTGTGTGAGAAGGATTTGGCAAAGTAAGGGGGGAGGAATGTGGAGGATTTATTTTTGCTTTATTTTTATTTTGTTTTGCCAAATCCTGTGTGTGTGTGTGAGAGAGAGAGAGAGAGAGAGAGAGAGAGAGAGAGAGAGAGAGAGATATTGTGTTAGCGAGCGAAAGTAGTTAGTGTAACGATCGTTTGTGGTGAGGAAGACTGTTGGTATAAATGAGATTGTTTGTTTACATTTTTAGTAAGGTTACGACAGTGGTGAATGTTTCGGAGCGAATGCTTTTTTATTTGACTGCAGCATAAGGCAGTTGTGTGAGAGCTGGATTATATATATATTTTTTCGACCAGCGTGGAAGTGTTTTTTGATTTTCAAAGTAAGTACAGTTTTGTTTATCTTTGCTTGTCGTGATTGTGAATGATAGGAACAATTTATTATTTATCTTTGATTATAGTGCGATAGTTCAGTTAGCTAGAAGTGTTCGTAAGTGTTTTTCTTTTTTATTTTGGCAGGCTGCGATTCCTCCTTTGGAGAGACCGAATTTTGAAAGTGGATGTATTGTTGATGACCTGGCCTGTATTAAGATTTTGTTTGTACTGCTCATTTGACTGCTCAACTGTTGACGACCTGGCCTGTGATTGATTTTGGTATTAAGACTGCTCTTTGGATTGACGATTGTTGATGACCGGCCCGTTTACTTCCGATTGATGATGATGATGATGATGATGATGATGGTGGTGCTAATAATAACCACGACCCCAATCAGGGAAGTAGTTGTGGCGAATTGCCACCCAATGAACTGCTGAACACAGAGTTGTGTGCCGTAAAGACAGTCCGGCTTGTGTGTGGCGACCGTGTTGGTGTACCATAATATTTATACAAGAAATTCATATATATATTTATTTTTGGTGTTGGTGTGTGGTATAATTTAAGTTTGTTAGGATTTTTTGCGTTTATTTGAATGGTATTTATCTTTAGTGTTAAGTTTTGATTAGTTTAAGGTGTTAAGTTTTGATTGGTTTAAAGTATTTATTTTGAATGTGGATGGTTTATGATTTATTTTAAGTTTTAAGAATTATAGTTTTAAGGTTATGTTTTGTTTTGTTTTGTCCTTTTGTCCAAGAGTCTGGTTTTAGATAACGTAAGGGGAAAGTTTGTTTTGTTCAGACAATTGTCTGTAGGTGTGATTCAGGGTGTGGGGCTTGTTTTTTAAACATCCCGCCACATAAAGACAATACCATACATACGGTTTTATAAAGAACTTTGTTAAAATTAAATAACAAAGAGAAATGTATATACACACACATACATGTGTATATATATATATATATATATACACGTGTATATATATATATATATGTATATATATACATATATATATATATATATATACGTGTATATATATATATATATATTATATATATATATATACACGTGTATATATATATATATATATACACGTGTATATATATATATATATATATATCTTAATAAAGAATATATACTTATACACTACAAACACTCATTAAAGTGCTTCTGAAGCATTGAAAAATGGCTACCACCAAGCCATATGCCGCTGCGGTAAAAGGTTTCTTTCAAGATCATTGCGCCATTGCTCGTTGCCTCATAAAAGCCCTAGGTGGTGCCATTCACCTGTGCCTGAGAGAGAGAGAGAGAGAGAGAGAGAGAGAGAGAGAGAGAGATAGTACTTTGGAATAGGAAAGTAGTCACGGAAACGTAAGGAGAGCAGGGATATTCGATTTCATTTGAAATATACAGTAGATAAACAGGGGAGAGAGAGAGAGAGAGAGAGAGAGAGAGAGAGAGAGAGAGAGAGACAGTACTTTGGAATAAGAAACAAGACACGGAAACGTAAGGAGAGCAGGGATATTCGATTTCATTTGAAACATACAGTAGATAAACAGGAGAGAGAGAGAGAGAGAGAGAGAGAGAGAGAGAGAGAGAGAGAGTGGGGGGGGGGAAGTAGGCCTCCAATTCTAAGTAAATCTCTGAACTGGAAATGACTCGAATGAATCAGATAAGTGACAGGCAGGAATGATTCCATTACACTGACAAGCAGGGGTGGTTTCATTACTCTGGCAAGCAGTAATGATCTCATTTACTCTGACAAACAGGAATGATTTCCTTACTCTAACAAGCGGGAATGATTTCTTTATTCTGACAAGCAGGAAGGATTTCCTTTAACCTGACAAGCAGTAATGATTTCCTTTACTCTGACAACCAGGAATGATTCCCTTATCCTGACATGCAGGAATAATTTCATTCACTCTGACAAGCAGGAATAATTTCATTCACTCTGACAAGCAGGAATAATTTCATTACTCTGACAAGCAAGGATGATTTCATTCACTCTGACATGCAGGAATAATTTCATTTACGCTGACAAGCAGAGATAATTTCATTCACTCTGACAAGCAGGAATAATTTCACTATTGACAAGCAGTGTTGATTTCATTCCCCTGACAAGCAGGAATGATTTCATTACTCTGGCAAGCAGTAATGATCTCATTTACTCTGACAAGCCATGATGATTTCATTTACCCTGACAAGCAGGAATGATTTCATTACTCACGGCCAGTACGTACTTCCTGACAGGTGAGTGGGCTACACCCACCCATGGCATTAATTCATAAATAATTAGACGAAAGGAAATTATTTTAAAATAAGGAACGTTCAATTTACTGGCTAAGGCCATTCATACAGTTTATGAAGACATGAACATATTGGGTATCTGATTACACTCTCCTCATGAAGGAAGTGAACGCTTGCTTGCTTGCTTGCTTTCCTTTCGTAACTATGTTAGAGTTGCAACATTCCGGCGAAGGATTTAGTGGAATGCTTGACTTGAGCTAAATGATAAGTGCGGTTTTCTTGGTTGGCAATTGAGGAAATAAGATTTTCGAAGACCAAGGAATGTTAGCTTACTTACCTTGTGTTTTTTATTTCTGGAGTGATTGCACGATATTACGTTCGCATGTTCGGATTTGATACTTAATTTAATATTATTTAGTTTTGAATATTTATAGTGTTAAGGATATACTTGAATAAAATCACTTGCACACGCACACTCATATACACACACATATATATTTACATACAGTATATATATATATATATATATATACTGTATATATATATATATATATACTGTATATATATATATATATATATATCTATGTATATATATATATATATATATATTTGTGTATATATACAACACATAAATACATGCACACCTAACAATAAAAGATCTACACATATATGTAATAAGGGTACAAGGCATTACTAAGTATTGTGTCATGTTAAGAATTAAGAGAAACAAGCTTTACTTCGTCTTGAATATTGACTCCCACCAATCATTTAGAAACAAAATAAGAAAAATTAGGGAATAAATTATGAATGGAAGCGAGCAAAGAGAAGACAGCCAAGAATAATTCGAAAAGTTCATGGCTTGTTTTTCTTGACTTATGCAATAAGGAGAGAGAGAGAGAGAGAGAGAGAGAGAGAGAGAGAGAGAATTTACTCTCATAGACAAAGAGAAAGGATAAACGAGTGCATTTTTGGTTAGTTTTCGTAAACAAGGTGTTTTACCACCAAATACCAGTCTCTCTCTCTCTCTCTCTCTCTCTCTCTCTCTCTCTCTCGCTCGCCTTGTGAAATTGTCAAACGTATTGTAATTGGTGTATCACTTCACCATATGCCAAAATTGGGTGAATGCACCTTCCAAACCTGGGTCCTCTCTCTCTCTCTCTCTCTCTCTCTCTCTCTCTCATATATAATTATATTTATACACATACATATAAACGTATATAAACATACATACACACACACATATATGTATATATATATATATATATATAATATATATATATATATATATATATAATCTCCTCCAACGCCTAGTGACGCAAACTGCCTCGGTTAGATTTCGCCAGACGACTCTATCTTGAGATATACACACACACACACACACACACACACATATATATATATATATATATATATACTTTCACGGTCAACGGAATTGCCAAACGTATAACTACTCGGTATCTCCCCGTCCCTCTGGTAGGGACAGAGAGAGTGGTAAAACTCAAGTAAGATTGGATACTCCGAGAGGTACACTCGGAAACCACAATCGCCCACAAATTGCCGAAACTGCCGGGTAGTAATTAGGAAAGTAGGATGGGGTGGAAAGGGCTGAATATGTGCGTGTATATCTATCTAGATATTCAGACGTCATTTTTGCCGGGTCGCGTACACTAGCTATTAAAAAGACAGTAATAGAGCCAAATCAACTGGGAGATGTACAGTCACTCATATAAGTTCGTGGATGTCCGGGAGTTTGGGAGAAATTTCCATCTCACCCCCTTTCTGGACGACAGGTGTCTGGGAGCAAAACCGGTCAAATATTCAACTCTGTTTCGCGCTCTCAGACACCTGTCGTCCAGAAAGGGGGTGAATTGGAAATCTCTCTCAAACACCCGGACATCCACAAACTTATATGAGTGACTGTACTTTATACCTTCTGAGATCTTGAAAGGAAAGGTAACTGCCTTTAATGATGTGACTACCTTTAATAACTGGAATCATCTCTTTTGTTTTCATCGAACGGGAATCCGTGTCATTTGGCGTGGGAATGTAAACAATTGGTTGACAGCGAACATTGTCTTTTCCCAGTAAGTTATGTTATTTGATAAAGGAAAAAGTGGCTGGTAATAACCGAGTGTTGATGAGGGCTTATTGTACAGTACTTTGTATCACTTTTCATGATGGTTTCGTGAAAAGTCATTCTCTTAAGATGTCCTTGAAACGTAATAGAATTTTGTTAAAGATTTTATAGTTATATAAAATATTTATTTTAATGTTGCTACTGTTCTTAAAGTATTTTATTTTGATTGTTAATTACTTCTCTTATATCCTTGTTTCCTTTCCTCACTGGGCTATTTTCCCTGTTGGAGCATCTGGGCTTATAGCATCCTGCTTTTCCAATTAGGGTTTTAGCTTAAGAAGTAGTAATAATAATAATAATAATAATAATAATAATAATAATAATAATAATAATAATAATAATAATAATAATAATAATAATAATTAAACGTCATTTTCCTTTAAGCACTGTGAAAGATGAGTGAATGGGAGCCCTACGGGTGCGCACGAAAGAAAAATGCAAAATAAACGATTGCTAAATCTGTTGCGACAGTGACATTTCCGCGCGAATATGCCCGAGGTTTGGGCGGAAACCTCTCTCCTGATTTGCCTTTTTAAAAACACAAAAATTTAAATATTGTAACATTTTATCCATATAGACAATAAAATAAGTAAGAACAAGATTAAATCGACACTAGCGCCATAGCCTCTGTGTTATGGTCTTTCACTGTCTTGGGTTAGAGTTCTCTTGCTTGAGGGTAAACTTGGGCACACTATTCTATCTAATTTATCGTCATTTTGAAAATACAAAACCTAAATATTTTAACATTTTATCAATTTAGACAATAAAATCAATAAGAACATGATTAAACAGACTTGTGTCATAGCCTCTGTACATTGTCTTCCACTGTCCCTTGGGTTAGAGTTCTCTTGATTGAGGGTACACACGGGCACAGTATTCCATCTAGCCTCTTGTTTTGTTAAAGTTTTTATAGTTTACATAGGAAATATTTACTTTAATGTTATTACTGTTCTTAAAATATTTTATTTTTACGGGTTTCCTTTCCTCACTGGGCTATTTTCCCTGTTGGGGCCCATGGGCTTAAAGCATATGCTTTTAAAACTAGGGCTGTAGTTTAGGAAGTAGTAATAATAAAAATAACAATAACAATAATAATAACAATAATAATAATAATAATAAAAATTATAATAATAATAACAACAATAATAATAATAATAATAATAATAATAATAATAATAATTATAATAATAATAACAATAATAATAATAATAATAATAATAATAAAATCTATCTGAAAGTGTAAGTGAATAAGTGAATAATCTCACGAGAGTGAGATGACAACATAGACCGACGTGCCATTCACCTTCAGAGCTGAAAGCAAAGAGGAAAAAAAAAATGTTGGAATGCCTTTTAAGAGAATGCGAGCGACCCACGTGAGTTATATGATGTGACGTAACAGTCTCTCGTTAACCTGTCATTTCATTCTTATCTTTTTCCATAATGATATTATGCCTGACATGATTATGAAATACGAGTCCACACGCACAGATGGGGTGTGTATATGTGTATATGTATATGTATATGTATATGTATATATATATATATATATATATACATATATATATATATATATATATAGTATGTATAAACACACACACACACACATATATATATATATATAGAGAGAGAGAGAGAGAGAGAGAGAGAGAGAGAGAGAGGCAAGTGGTCATGTTTGAATAAACAAAATTACTTTTAATATATTTTTCATTATTTGAAAATCAGACATTTTTACCTTACATCGAATGGAACCGTAAGAAAAATCTTCCAAATGGATATAATAAAATTACGAATATTTACTGTAAATAAAAACCTACTTATTGAAAATATAAGATTATGAGTATTTGATTCCAAAAACTTTAGAGAACTCTTTAAAAAAAATTTAAATCAAGTTGTTGTGGGCTGATTGGTAACGTCCCATTTAGTCTCGTTAGTGCCATTAGTGTCTGCAACCTTACCATCCTTGTGAGCTAAGGTTAGGGGGTTTGGGGGAGCCTATAGGTCTATCTGCTGAGTCATCAGCAGCCACTGCCTGGCCCTCCCTGGTCTTAGCTTCGGTGGAGAGGAGACACTTGGGCACTGATCATATAATATATGGTCAGTCTCTAGGGCATTGTCCTGCTTGCCAGGGCAATGTCACTGTCCCTTGCCTCTGCCATTCATGAGTGACCTTTAAACCTTTGGATATAAGTGAAAGTACTCACGACATACCTATTAAAGTAAATCATTTTAAGCGTTACATAATAAATGGGATCTTTTAAAGCCATCTTTAATAAGAACAGAAAGGCCTT
>NC_090729.1:192031005-192046005 GCF_036898095.1 Palaemon carinicauda | reverse complement strand
AGAAGACAAAACAACACAAAACGTTAAAATATACATAATGGCAACTTTTTTTGGACAATTTATGTAGTGGAGCTAAAGTGACCCGATTCTTGAAGCCTTCCTTCAGCCATTATGCATCTAGTCAATATATCCATTCTGGTAATGACAGATGAAATACGCTAATGGATGGTTGTACAGATTCAAAACTTGGTAGGAAATTCAAGGGGCGAGTCAGAATGTGTTTACAACCCACTAATATATAAGCTACATTGAGATATAACACAGCTGTAAACGATGTATTATTCTGATTATATTTAATAACCATATTTGTTTTGGTTAGTTTTTCATAGCCGGATGCCTTTCCAAAGACCTCACACAGATAAGACAAATAAAAGATAGCAATGGTATTGTTCTAGCAGAAGAGAATGAAATTAAAAGGTGGGAAACTTATTTTGAAGGACCATTGAATGAGGAGAACCCAAGAACAGTATTTGAAGATGGACTTCCAAACGAGGCAGTTACCATAGGAGTGACTGGAAGAGAAGTAGAACAAGCAGTAGAGAAGATGAAAAATAGTAAAGCTGTAGGACCGGATAATATACCAGTAGAGGTATGGAAGAGTCTTGGAGAGGAAGGCATAGACATCTTGTGGGACCTGATGCAGATCTTCAATCAGGAAAAAATGCCAGAGGATTGGAGAAGAAGCCTAATCATTCCCATCTATAAGGGGAAGGGAGAAATCCAGGAATGTGGCAACTACAGAGGTATAAAGTTGATGAGCCATGCTATGAAAATATGGGAGAAGATCATTGAGAAGAGACTCAGAGGTGAAACAACAATTGGTGAGGAACAATTAGGATTCATGGCTGGAACAGAGACTGTAGAAGTAATATTTGCTTTGAGGCAGATAATAGAAAAACATCGAGAGAAACAGAAAGGATTACATATGATCTTTATTGACATGGAGAAGGCATGCGATCGAGTACCACGTCAGGAGCTGGGGAGATGTATGAGATAAAAGGGAGTCCCTGAGAAATACGTAAGAATCACCCAAGGTATGTATGAGAGGGCAAAGACAAATGTTAAAAGCAGTAGAGGCCTAACAGAAAGTTTCCCAGTGAATGTGGGACTACATTGAGGGTCAGCATTGGGCCCCTACCTATTTGATCTGGTCATGGATGTAGTAACACAGGGTACTAGAGATCAGTCTCATTGGTGTATGCTTTTTGCTGATGATGTTATGCTGTGTAGCACTAGGTGCGAGGTAGTAGAAGAGAAACTGGAGGAGTGGAGAAGAGAAATGGAAAAATAGAGGATTGAAAAATGGCAAGAATGGGGAAGTTAGTTTACAAGGAGAGAGATTGAAAAGAGTTGAAAGTTTCAGGTATTTAGGATCAACAGTTGCAGAGGATGGTGATGTAGGGGCAGAAATAAACCACATAATGCAAGCAGGATGGAAGAATTGGAAAAAAGTGCGTGGAGTACTATGCGGCAGGAAAATAAGGGTTAAATTGAAAGGTAAAGTACGCAGGGCTGTTGTGAGACCAGCAATGATATATGGAGCGGAGACGTGGGCAATAAAGAAGACAGAAGAGAAGAAACTGGATGTGGCAGAGATGAGAATGTTGAGATGGATGTGTGGGGTGACAAGAAGAGATAAGGTACGGAACGAGGTATTTAGGGGCACCACAGGAGTCAGAAAACTATCAGATAAGATCCAAGAAAGTAGACTGAGGTGGTATGGTCATGTCATGAGAAGAGATGACCAGTATATTCGGAAAGAGTGATGGAAATGGAGGTACAGGGAACGAGAAGGAGAGGGAAACTAAAGGGAAGGCTGATGGACTTTATCAAAGATGACCTTCGATCAAAGGGATTAACTGGTGATGAAGTGTGGGACAGATGTAAATGGAGAAAGCTGACCAGAAACATCGACCCCTTATTCTATGATTGGGTTCCCCAAGTTCCCTCAGTGTGGGGCACCTCGTATATCCACCAGAGAGTTGCTAATGCATCTTCCGGTGTGTTTTGCATCTTCCAGTCTTGGATGGTTTGGATGCATCTTAGGTATTTATCGAGCTTATTCTTAAACACATCTACGCTCACTCCTGATATGTTTCTTAGTGAGCTGGTAGCGCATTAAATAGTTGCTGCATTACTGATACTGGTACGTAGTGAATTAATGTCCTGTGTGCCTTCCTTAGTTTTCCTGGTATAGTTTTGGGCACTATTAATCTACCTCGGCTTAGTGTATCTGATATTTTTAGCTCTATGATGTTTTCAGTAATTCCTTCGATTTGCTTCCATGCTTGTATTATCATATACCGTTCTCTTCTTCTTTCTGGACTATATAGTTTTATAAATTGTAGTCTTTCCAAGTAGTCGAGGTCCTTAACTTCTTCTATTCTAGCACTATAGAACCTTTGTACACTCTCTATTTGTGCAATATCCTTTTGGTAGTTTGGGTACCATATCACATTGCAGTACTCGAGTGTACTACGTACATAAGTTTTGTAAAGCATATTCCTGTGTTCAGCTTTTCTTGTTTTAAAGTGTCTGAGTATCATTCCCAGTTTTGCTTTACATTTAGCCAACAGTGTTACTATTTGGTCGTTGCATAACATATTCCTGTGTAACATTGCACCAAGTTCTTTAATTGCCTCCTTGTTTGTGATTTTCTCCTTTTTAATTCTTGTGTCATCGGCGAAACTTCTCACCACAGAGTTTTTAACATCACAATCTATGTCTGAGATCATAGTAACAAACAGCAGTACAGCTAACACCGTACCCTGTGGCAAGCAAGATATTACCTGATCTTCATCTGATTTCTCGTCATTTGCCACTACTATCTGTTTTCTGTTTTGCAGAAAGTCTTTTACACATTTTCCTATCTTTCCCACAATATTATCCTTTCTCATTTTTTTTATAATATATTATGATCTACCTTGTCAAAGGCTTTTGCAAAATCTACATTGATCACATCTGTGTCTTTTTCATTTGTTATATTTTTGTATATGTTTTCATAGTGTGCTATCAGTTGAGTATGTGTACTTTTTCCGGGCACAAAACCGGGTTGACCTACGTTAAATAGATTAATTTTAACCAAATGATTAAGTATTTTCTCTGTTATTACCCTTTCATTCACTTTCATGATATGTGATGTTAGACTAATAGGTCTATAATTGCTTGCCTCTAGTCTTGATCTACTTTTGAAAATAGGGGATATATAAGCTAATTTATGTTTTTGGGCTCAAGCCATGTCGTCCTGATGGAAGTTCCTTCTTAGTAAATTCGTAGTTTATATTTGACTACAGTGATATATCCCAGAGAGTTTTACTAAAGGTATCCAGAATTCTAGCTCCTGGAGAGAGTATCCCTTATATATTTTAAAAGAGATATCGCATTATATCAGAGGACGTATTCTTGACACGTCCCATAGCTATCTACACCCCTAATAGCGTTTACGCTTCGAGAGGAGAAAAGTGGCAAGAATTATAGGAGAGCCGTTATAAAGGCAACACTCCTACTGTACTGTAATGGGGTGCCAGCCCGCCTCTGCACGGCGCCATCTAGTAATTCTTTCTCTTGTAGCGCACTAGACCGGTGTTTATCCCGTGTTATATCTCGCTATTTTGGATTGTTTTGCTGCGATGATGTCTTCCCCAGCCTCATCTGCCTCTGGAAAGTTAAGTATTATCTTTGAATTGTATAAATGTAAGCTCTTGCCTGTTTTTTCCTCGATTTAAGATCGTAATTACCGTAACAAGAGCTGTTGCCAGCAGGATGGCGTCATGGACGCGGTCGTTTTTTGCATGTACATTTAGTTAGACAGAACGAGTTTCCTGGCATTTATCGCTTTAATAACTTTTAGCTATTTAGCAAATTAGCTAGGAATTATTATATTATGCCTTTGTTGTCGTGGATTTGGCAGAATTATGACTGAGCCCCACGAGTGCTCGGCTTCCTAGCCTAGGCACCTACACTCTTTATGCATGATATAACCTTCCTGGTAAAGTTTTATTGAAGCTCAGGCAATATTTTATACAATTGAGATATTACTGCATAAAAATTTTCCTCTTCCAAGATAGTATACGAGGGAGTTTCGGTGACTGTTTCTCATCTGCGCCTAGGCTACCAGCCTAGGGGCTTTAGTATACTTTATTACATACCCCCAATTGCTCTTGTATTGTCTTTTAAGAGGAGACTGACACCTCCTATACCTTTTAAGTCGATACCAATCTCCTTGCGAGATTTAAGAGCAATTCCTCTTCCCTCTGACTAGCCTAGGCCAACTCTGGTTGGCTTTGCCTTGAACTGTGTTCTGGCAAATCTTTACTGGAGTGTTCCCGTTTCTTTCTCTCCACCACTGAGTCGGTTTTGAGCCTGGAACGGGACATCAGAGTAGAATGTCTGTCATTGACAACCATCCGTCTTGGTGAAATGATTTCCCAAGTCAGGTTAGGTTGCCAATGCAGGAGGCTAGACTTCCCTAGGCCATACCCTTTAGGCGTTATATGATAATTCCTCCTTCCCATGGCCTAGCAGACAGTCCTGTGCTGGCAGGTCCTAAGACGAAAAATTGAATTCTTCCCTTGCCTAGGGCCTTCGGCACTAGATTCTGTTCCCCCCTTGAGACAGCGACCTGTATGCCGCCTTCTCTTTTATCAGACTATCCCAACCTGGGGAATTGAATTCCCCAGCTGTTAAGGTTGTCTTTACTACGGATCAGAATCTCTTAGGTTAGGTAGTACCTTCTAGGTGTTACCTCACCTACAGTACCCTTGCCCCTCCCCTGCTGTCCTTTGGTGTTGGCCTAGCCCTCACACATCCTGGCCATCATTCTACAATCGACCCTATGGGTAGTTTGCGGAATTGGCTTGAGGATCCCTGTCTGCTGCCGGCCGAGCCGGCTGTCGGCAGGGATCCTCCCCTTTTCTTAGAGTGCTCTTCAGTCCTCCCTTGGACTGCCTTCCATAATCCTACTACCAATAAAGATTGGCTATAGTTGGATGGAAGCCCAAATATAATTCCCCCTTCCATATGAACCTTCATTCCGGATGAAGGTCTGCAAGGCTGTGCCTTTGCTTTCCCCCCATCCATGCTTTTTCTTTATCTTTCATCAACCCTGGGCTCAACCTGAGATTCCCCTCGTCCAGATTCCGATAGAATCTGAGGTATCCGATGCCTTGAAGGACATCCAATTAGAAGACAACATGTGAGCTGTCTGCGAGGAGACGGAACGTGATCTCCTAGTGGAAGAACTGGAGCAAGAAACTGTCTTTCTTACTGAAGGCGACGCGGAGAAAACCAAAACGATTTTGGTTTCATCGGCTAGGGTGGCTGGGCCTGTTCCGTCGACTTCTTCTTCTGCCCCCCTGCTAGACTCGATCACCAATACGCTGCACTCGCTTTTGTCTATGTTCCAGGACATGCAGAAGCAGTCGTCCGAGAAGGAGGCTTCTCTACGGACTAAAATGCACCAGCTCGTGTCTACACGTTTAGCCCCCAAGAAGCTAAACATCAAAGATCTTCCCGCCTTTTCTGACATCAACCCTTGGAGGTATGCTGAGCACATGCCGATGTCAGGGGGGAAGATTTTCCTCTCCGAGAAACTGGGCACTGTCCCAGTAGATGATGTGGAGTTCTGGCCCAGCAAAGGGGTCTATCCGGATTGTTACGTCCGCCTGAGGACGGAACCCCCTTCCAAAGAGGAAACAGAACCGAAAGAGGTCATCATTATGGACTTCCCTGAGGCCCAGGCCTTGTTTACCAAAACCTTGAAGGAGAGGGCATTCCCTAATTCCCATGTGCCGGCTCTCAGCAAGATGCCCCCTTCCTTCATTGCTGATTTTTCCCGTGCCTTCCCCTTTACGGAGAAAGGGTTTAAGGCAGCCTTGAAGTCAGTCAAGGCAGGAAAACCTTGTCCTACACTTGAGGAGTGCAGACCCCTTTCCCTTGCCCTACCATCTGACGATGCGGACTGGAAGGATGTCTATAACACCTTTTCAGTCGGGAAGCTGGAGGCTGACATTGCCGGACGTCAGTTCGGTGAAGACCTACCAAAGTTGTCGAACTTTCACCTGTGCCGGGAGCAGGAGACCAAAGAATGACTTGCCGCCTCCATGTCTCTACAAACCGGGTTAGAGACGATGGCGATTGTTCCCGAGACCCCAGATATGTTCATAGTCTATGCCAAAGCTCATTTGGCAACGGTCACCAAAGACCTATATAATTTCATTAAAGCCCACCGGGCTTGTAAAGAGTTCATGTTCGCCTCAGCTGCGGTGAGGCACGAACCAAGGATGTTGATAGCCTCCAACATCTGGGGAAAAGACCTCTTCCCAAGTGAAGTGGTCAAAGAGGTCGTGGACAAAGCCGCAACGGAGAAAAGGAATCTCCTCTCCAAGTGGGGCTTGTCCTCCAAAAGAAAGTCTTCCGCTGAGGAGGGTCCCCAGCCGAAAAGGAAGACAAAACGACCCAGAGTGCCTTCTTGTCCTCGACAACAACAACAGCTCCCCGTGGCCATGGTGCCCCAGACGGTGGCACAACCACCCACCACTTTCCAGCTGGTGCCCCAACCAGTGGCGACTCAGTCGCCCGTCTTCACCCCAGCCTTTGAAAGGCAATCGACAACCTTTAGGCCGAAGTCTCGAGGTTCCTTTCGTGGAGCCTCTAGATGCCCCTCCAGAGGTAGGGGCAACAGAGGTGGACGTGGCCAAGGAGGCAAACCCTCCAACCACCACTCCAAGTGAGATGCTACCGGTAGGAGGGAGACTTCTCCTCTTCCGGGATCGCTGGACCTTCGATCCCTGGGCCCACAGCCTAATAAAGAATGGACTGGAGTGGAGTTGGAATACAACTCCACCGAACTTCCCTCAATTCTTCCAACACTCAACCCCCATATCGGAAGAATACGTTCAGGAACTCTTAGTCAAGAGAGTTGTAAGGAGGGCAAAGTCCATCAAATTCCAAGGAAGGCTGTTCTGTGTTCCGAAGAAAGACTCGGAAAAGCTCAGAGTCATTCTGGACCTATTACCACTCAACAAGTTCATAGTGAACTACAAGTTCAGAATGCTGACGCTCCAACACATAAGGACCCTTTTGCCCAAACTGGCATACACAGTCTCCATAGACATGACGGATGCGTACTGGCACATTCCAATCAACCGTCAAGTTTTCCCCTACCTAGGATTCAAGCTACAGAAAAGACATTACGTCTTCAGATCCACGACCTTCGGTCTGAACATAGCCCCAAGGGTATTCACCAAGCTTGCGAAGGCGGTCAATCATCAACTATGCCTAAAGGGAATTCAGGTAGTAGCCTACTTGGACGACTGGCTGGTGTGGGTAGCATCCAAAGAAGAGTGCACACAAGCCTCCAAGGAAATGGTCCAGTTCCTGGAACACCTAGGATTCAAGATCAACTTGGAAAAGTCTCGACTATCTCCAGCTCAGAAGTTCCAGTGGCTGGGTGTCCAC
This sequence comes from Palaemon carinicauda, assembly GCF_036898095.1. NCBI lineage: Eukaryota > Metazoa > Arthropoda > Malacostraca > Decapoda > Palaemonidae > Palaemon > Palaemon carinicauda. The sequence continues at coordinate 192,038,547 of NC_090729.1, read as the reverse complement.
TGGAACTTACAGTCACACTGCCTTTCCATTCCATCAAAGAAGAGGAAAGAGATAGCGGGATCTGTCAAGAGACTCTTTTAATCCTCTAGGATATCAAGAAGGAAACAGGAGAGAGTGTTGGGGTCTCTCCATATCGCCTCAGTGACAGACCAAGTATTGAGAGCTCAATTAAAAGACGCATCAGGAGTTTGGAGAAATGCGCGTCAAACGCTCGAAGAGATCTAAAAAGACCGATACCAAATCGTCTGCGATCCCTCCTCAAGCCATGGTCGGAAGCCAAGTATCTAAAGAAGAAGGTACTCCTACAACCGCCTCCACCGCCAGTCACTGTTCACACGGATGCCTCGAAGGAAGGGTGGGGAGGCTACTCTCACCATCGGAAAGTCCAAGGAACCTGGTCTTCCCTCTTCAAAACCTTCCACATCAACTTTCTGGAAGCCATGGCAGTTTTTCTTTCACTGAAAATACTGAAACTTCGCTGTTCAATCCACATCCGACTGGTATTTGACAGTGAGGTTGTAATGAGATGCCTAAATCGACAGGGCTCGAGATCGCCTCAAGTCAATCAAGTGATATTGGCAATCCTTCGGCAAGCGGAGAAGAAGAGATGGCACGCCTGAAGCTGATCCCGTTGCCGGATCCAGTTCTGACTCAACAAGTGCAGAAATCGACTGTCTCAGCTTCACCACAGAAAACCCGGAACCTTCATCTCATCATTTTCTCACCTTAGCAGTCAAGAAAAGGTTTGGGATTTCAAAGGACAGTATTAACTTCTTAGAAGAATACAATTCAATGTCAACGAGAAGACAATACGAGTCTTCCTGGAAATAATGGGTTGCCTTTGTCAAGGCAAAGAAACCAAAGGCGATTTTTACGGATTTCTGTTTATCCTTCTTCATCCATCTCCATGAACAAGGGTTAGCAGCCAATTTGATTGTTACGTGCAAATCTGCCCTAACCAGACCCATGCTGTACGCCTTCCAGGTGGACTTCTCCAACGAAATCTTCAACAAGATTCCAAAAGCCTGCGCTAAACTTCGGCCCGCAGCCCCTCCAAAGCCCATTTCATGTTCCTTGGATAAGGTTCTTCACTTAGCATCAACCTTGAACAACGAAGATTGCTCTCTAAAAGACTTGACTCAAAAGGTGATATTCTTATTTGCATTAGCCTCAGGAGCCAGAGTTAGCAAAATAGTGGCCTTCTCGAGGGATGATGGCCACATTCAGTTCACAGACTGCGGAGAACTGAACCTTTTTCTGGACCCAACGCTTCTCTCCAAGAACGAGCTGCCCACTGAAGGAAGAAGGATCCCTATACCTAGTGGAATGCCTAAAGGTCTATCTTTGTAGAACTTCAGAATTTAAGGGACGTCAGCTTTTCAGGGGAGAAACATCAGGTTGGACATTAACCTTGAAACAACTAAGGGCGAAGATCATCTATTTTATTCGCAGAGCGGATCCAGACAGTACACCCGCAGGTCATGATCCGAGAAAAGTTGCTTCGTCTCTAAATTTCTTTCAAACTATGTCGTTTGAAAGTCTTCGCGCTTACACTGGATGGATGTCATCCAGGGTCTTCTTCAAGCACTACGCAAAACAACTACAGGAGATCAAACACTTCGTGGTGGCAGTAGTAGTGTACTAAAACCTGCCGCTTGATCTCTGCAAAGAACAGTGCACTATTTGGGACTTTTAGTGAAGGGTATACATGATAAACTTTTATGGTGTATCATGTTGAGTGATGTGTTTAGCGCATGGCACTATAGACTGCTCTAATTACACGGGTGACATTAAGCATAATAGACTGACACATGTGCCATGCATATTCGTATGCAAGTGTTCCTTGTAACAACAGAATCCAAAGTGAAATATTCCATATTTCCCATAGAGTGGCTTGTGTTTCCTTTTCAGATGAAACTTATAAAATTTTTCTGTTATTACCAATTATGCTTTCACACAGATATTTTCAGTGAAAAATATGATTGGTTGTAAATGTTACAACCATGATTTCTATATTACATTGTAATAAACGATAGTCGGAATCTTTGCGTCTCATTTCGCCCCAAATATCCTAAACCATTCACTAAAGGGTGTCAGAGTGTCTTTTTATCCTCTTAATTTTGGAAAAATATTCGGGACTAATGCTTTACTGTTCCAAGCAAACATTCTTCAGATAATATGTTATGCCTTTAAGTTCAGTTACTGGTAGTGACTGATTGTACTAACCTGTTTTCTTTACTAAATTAAGGTTTCCTACACGAATGTAAACCTGTCTATCTATCTCCATGAACAAACAGTCTCGGGAGGTATCAGTGACCTACACAGATCAATTCCATTCAGAGTACAAACTATGTTTTATATATTTGAGGACACTAATATACAGACTTGTTTGCTAGAGTTTTCCTTGAACTCACAATCCTCAGGTTTTTTCCTAGAGTCATCCCAGACTCTTTCCTGTAAAGGGGCAGGAAGCACTGACATAGTCCATGATCAGGTGAATGATGTATAACGGTAGCATCAAGTGTCTCTAGGTCCAGACGACCAAGGAAAATTTATATCGAGATGACTGGTACTATTGAAAATCCACAGATACATTAATGCTCTGGTAAACTTCCATCAGGACGACATGGCCTGAGCCCATAAAACGGATTTTGAGAGAAGCGAAAAATCTATTTTTGGGTGAGGCAGCCATGTCGTCCTGATGGACCCACCCTCTTTTTGACAAGGGATAATGAATCCCTCCCTAATATACTGTATCTGTAGCACCTAAGTAACGCTACAAAGAATGCCTAGATGGCGCCGCGCGGAGGCGGGCTGGCTCCCAATTACAGTACAGTAGGAGTGTTGCCTTTATAACGCCTCTCCTATACTTCTTGCCACTTTCCCCTCTCGAAGCGTAAACGCTTTTAGGGGTGTAGATAGCTATGTGACGTGTCAAGAATACGTCCTCTGATATAATGTGATATCCCTTTTAAAATATATAAGGGATACTCTCTCCAGGAGTTAGAATTCTGGATACCTTTAGTAAAATTCTCTGGGATATATCACTGTAGTCAAATATAACCTAGGAAGCTACTAAGAAGGAACTTCCATCATGACGACATGGCTACCTCACCCAAAAATAGATTTTTCGCTTTGCTCAAAATCCGTTTTAACATACATCTCGCTCATATCTACACTTTGTCTTAGCAGTGTTGCAACCGGCTTTGCGATAGTGTGTGCAGTTTTTTTAACAAAATCGCTGGAACTCTATCTGGTCCGGCTGCCGATCCATTATTAATTTCAATTATAGCCTGCACAATATCTGCTTAATTAATATCTATATTCATTAGATATTCAACATTTTCTTCTCTCATTTCTGTTTCATTATTCTCATTCGCAATTCTTGGCGTGAACTCACTCCTATATTTTTCTGCTATGTTGCATTTTTCCTTTTTTTTTATTCGTTAACCGTTCTCCAATTCTTAGGGGGCCTATTTCTAATCTCCCTTTATTCATCTTTTTTTGCATAGGAGTAAAGTACTTTTTTTTTATATTTTGAAGTGTCCTTTCTTCTAAGTCCCTTTTCATTTTCTTTCAATTGTATAATATTTTGTTCTCCATTTTCTATCTTACTTTTTTATCTCCATAATTTTCCATACATTTTTTTCTTTTGCAAGATTTTTCTTCTACTTTCTAATTTTCTGAATTAAGATCCTCCTGTATCTTGGTATGCATGTCTGATGTTTATTGCTTTTTTTCGGTATATATTTTTCAACAATTTTCTCCAGTATTTTGTACATTATATCCGTATTTACCTGTATATTATCACTTACGAATACATTTTCCCCTTCTTTGTTCAATTATTCATTTATTTCTGACCATTTCATATTCTTAGTATAAAAATTATATTTTCCATAACCTTCCCATTGTTTTGTGCTTAGATTATCTGCGATCACTGGCTTTGAAATGGACTATTAATTCTATGACATTGTGGTCTGAAATTCCCTCGTATACACTATTATTTCTTTTACATAATTCACCTCATTCACAAATACTAAATCTAGGACATTGTTCTTTGTTGTTGGAATGTGGTTTATTTGTTGCATATGATGTTCTAATAGCATATCCTGAAGCTTTTCAAATTGCCCCTTATCTTCTGCGCTACTATTACTCTCTTTTTTATATGGATATATACAACCGCTTTCTTCTATCCGATCTTTCCAATCCACGAAAGGAAAGTTAACCCTCAAGGTAAGGTTAAATTTCGAGCACATTTTGCTATATATTTTTCTTTAAAAATTGCTCTAAGAGACTTGATTTTTATCATAGAGAGGCCAGGTTTGCCTCATTCTTTTGGAAAATGCCTGAAGTTTCTCATAAAATTATCCAAATTATGCAAAAACATGTAAATAACAGCATTTTGCAAGAACGTACCACTACGCCCATTGGGGGTGAAAGGGTTAAAATCCCCGGATATGAGTATATTCCAGTCTTTATGGTTTCTACATATCTCATCTATTTTTTCTGTTATTATGTCAAACTCCTTAGTATTTGGGGGTCTGTAAAGTACATTATTCACTAGTTTTTCATATTCAAATTCTACCGAAATCAATTCACATTCAGTGTTACTGTATTTTTCACAGACTTTTCCTTGATTTATGTCTTCCATTTATTGCGGTTCCCCCTTGATTCCTATTTGTTCTGTCTGATCTATATGTTAGGAAACCCTTTATCTGGTCATCACTGCCAGTCTCTTGGGAATACCATGTTTCACTTACATTTAATATATCTATTTTTTCAACTTAGGTTAGTTCTTCTAAGAACTCTATTTTCCTTTTATAGTTACTCGTGACTAGACCCTGTGCATTCATCACTATTATGGTTTGTGTTTCATCTCCATTATTTAATATTGGTAATAATATGGATTGCCCCATGCTTCCTTCCTGTTCTGATATGATGTTCTTTTCTTCATTTCCAAGAATTATGCCATTAAGAAATCCAACTTTTCTATTATATTTGCTCTTTCGCCTTCATATTTATTTTTGTGTGTATACCTACAATTATCCCCATATCCGTATCAACCACTGGCATTATATATGCATTCTTTGTAGTTGGGCTCTAATTGTGCATATTTGGATTGAAAGGCATCATATCTTGGTGCTTTTTGTGCATAGTGCGGTATATACTCCCCTTGTTTTTTTTGGTTTCTTTTTTGTTTCATTTTTGTTTTCATTTTTCTTTTCTGTTTGCTAAGTTTTCTGACTTTCATTCATGGTTGCAGGATTTATATATCGACAATATTTGTTGAATTTGCATCCTTTTCCTTCTATCAGGTTTTTGCATATCTTTGGATGGAGATCTCTGCATTCGTCTCCATATGCGTCTAAATACGCACATTTACCATATATTTCATAATTATGGCATATCTTTCAATGCTTGTAGTAGCATCTTTCGCCAAATATGCAATTCCCTCTTTTCAGTGAGTTGCAGACTATATCTTCTTCTTTTTCTTGTTCTTGCTCTTCCCTAAAAGTATGTAGGTCCGGGTAGAGTCTCTTGGGTCTATTATTTGTTACGATCTGATAATTCATTTCTTCGTAGGTATGTTATTGGATGGCTTCATAAGTTGTATCAATGATTTCCTCTGCATCAATACACATATCCTGTTAATTTTTCTCTTCTTCTTCTTCTTCTTCTTCTTCTTCTTCTTCTTCTTCTTCTTCTTCTTCTTCTTCTATTTGCAAATTTAGTCTCGACTTAATTATATTTTGTATCCATACTAAGCATGTTAAGCAGAATACTTTTGTATCTTTATTTTTTATTTTTTTTTTTGGCTCTTCAGCGCAGGTAGGATGTGTTGGTACACGGCATGCATTGCATTTCCTGATTAGCTGTTGTAGATTAACAATGGAATACCACATCTTACATATATTGCACCATTTTGACATTCTTTTTCCCAATGCATGTCAGCATATTCACTACATTAGACTTCTTATTGTTCTTTGATGGAATGTGTTGAGTCATGTAAACTTTCTTTATGTCTCTTTATCACCTGGATCTTCTTTGGAATTTTATCATCTATTGTTTTGCTGATGTTTTCCGCAGACTCGCTCCAGTTTGCTGGTTCTTATTGTTTCACAATGTCTGAGAAAATTTTTCCGTCACACTGGTTGTAGTTACTAGCGACCTGTGTTTGTTACCAGAAGGTCTAGTTCTTTTTTTCGCCAACTCATGGAATTTACTTTTCCTGATTGCAGCAATGTCCCTCCAAGCTTTGCCTGCGTTATAGAGCGCCATCTTGATCCGATTTTTAGTAATTCACAAGATAACTATCCTATGCTGACGTTTTATCCCACTTTTCTTACCTCAAACTAATCACCGACTAATCACGAAAACTTGAAGCTATATTGCACTAGATAGCCTTTTGTTATCCACGTTAAATCAGCTTATTTATCGTGTCACACAAGTGTACTCACTCACCGGCATACAGAAACACTCGAGAGAGATTGATGTAAAATTTCTTTATAGGTCTCTTTATCACCTGGATCTTCTTTGAAATTTCTTCTAATATTTTGCTGATGTTTCCCGCAGACTTGCTCCGTTTTGTTGGATCATATTGTTTCAATATGTCTGAGAGCATTTTTCCGTCACACTGGTTGGGGTTACTAGCGACCTCTGTTACCATAGAAGTGGGAAAAGATGCAAACAAAGAAGAAGAAGAAGAAGACGAAGAAGAAGAAGTAAACGATGTATTATTATCTTTGGAATATATTGTATAATTTGCTACTTATGACCATGATTTTTCTTTATCAACGTGTCTTTACTTTGGGATTATGCTTTCTTCTCTCTTTCTTTTCTGAGAGCGGATTATGCAGATGCATATTAAATAATTTATCAAGCTTTCTTTATTTGGAGGGGCAATGCGATAGGTGATTTTGAATTACAGTCTTCCTGTTCATCTAAGAAAACAAGTATCTTGTATGTTATCGTGTATAGTCTCTTTTTCCCAAGAGAGAGAGAGAGAGAGAGAGAGAGAGAGAGAGAGAGAGAGAGAGAGAGAGAGAGAGAGAGAGAGAGAGAGAGTTCGTGGTGTTTTGCTCTGAAAGGTCACTTTGAAGAATTAGAATACAACTAGAAAACTCTACCTTTTACCTGTTCTGATTTCTAAATGCAGAAACATCAACAAAAAGTATTATTTTTTTTTTCCAGTCAGAACAACAGATTTTGTTTTTATGGCGAAGAGTTTAAGACCAAAAGGAAAATCAAAGTTCTTGGCAGCCAGATGTTGATTTTTTTAAGTAAAGTGAAGTATTAAATATTAGGTATCTCCAAATAACAACACTCTTTTTGAAAGGTTTAAACCAATAATATCACTCACTTGACTACAAAGGGTTATTGTGACCCTTATTGCAAAATCGTAAACATTTCAATCGGTTTTGTTGTGAATTGAAAATATTCAAGTGGGTTTGCTGCAAAATGTTAAGTATAAGAATTTTTCTTTTTCAACTGTGCAAATACATAAATTATTCCGCTAGAGAAGTTTGAGAATTTTAATTGGTC
>NC_090729.1:192016005-192023505 GCF_036898095.1 Palaemon carinicauda | reverse complement strand
TATATATGCATATATATATATATATATATATATATATATATATATATATATATATATGTATATATATATGTATATATATATATATATATATATATATATATATATATATATATATATATATATATATATATATATATATATATAGAGTGATTAACTACCTAGAAATGTGAAAAAAGGCAAATTTTTTTTCTGCATGAAAATATTACCTGTATGTTCATGTCTTGTGTCCTATTAATTTGATTGATCTTGAATCTAAAGAAGAGAATGCTTCAGCCGTTGTCGGGACACGCAGAAATAAATTAGCCTCTCTCTCTCTCTCTCTCTCTCTCTCTCTCTCTCTCTCTCTCTCTCTCTCTCTCTCTCTCTCTCTCTCATTATGGCCTTTTTCCTTGAATGTGATCTCAATTTAATTTCATATATTAGTATATATATATATATATATATATATATATATATATATATATATATATATATATATATATATATATATATATATATATTTATATATACATACATATATATATATATATATATATATATATATATATATATATATATATATACATATATGTATATATATATATATATATATATATATATATATATATATATATATATATATATATATATATATATATATATACATGTATGTATATATGTATATATGCATATTAACTATTTCTTTAATTATCTACCTACCTATATATCTATATGCATAGGCATATATATATATACATATATATATATATATGTTTTTTCAAAAAGGCCCATAAAAGAAACACAGGAAATATGAATAAATCACACTATATTTCGGTCAATAAACATCGACCCTCTTCAGGATGTGAAGTAAAAGTAAGGAATACAGTGGAGAGTGACGGTTTATATATGAAAGCAAAAGGGTGTGTTCAATTGTTCTATAGTTGTTATAATTGCTGGAAGGATTAGCCAAATTTAATTACATCCAGGTGCGTGTTCTTATTGTTGAGCCGCACCTGGATGTAATTAAATTTGGCTAATCCTTCCAGCAATTATAACAACTATAGAACAATTGAACACACCCTTTTGCTTTCATATATAAACCGTCACTCTCCACTGTATTCCTTACTTTTACTTCACATCCTGAAGAGGGTCGATGTTTATTGACCGAAATATAGTGTGATTTATTCATATTTCCTGTGTTTCTTTTATGGGCCTTTTTCAAAAAACATGTTAAACTGTTCGATTACAGTTAAAAATAAGACATATATATATATATATATATATATATATATATATATATATATATATATATATATATATATATATATATATATATATATATATATATATTGTAATGTCCTAACATATTTCTAATTGTTACCTTTATATTAAGCCTCCACAACCGCCATCTATTGTTTGGTTATGTCTCCAGACTTTTATTTTAGTCCTTGTCTTCCTAGCACCGCTAGTGAATTATTGTAAAATTACTTGTTATTTTTATTGTTGATCCTTGGGAAAACTGACTTAACAGCTTTCCATGCTTCGGTAAGGGGAGAGCTCCTTAACCTTTGGTGGTGAATACTTGTTTCTTAATTTAAAGCATTGTAATATTGTGCTATTCTTTATAGTGAGAAGGGAGTAATATACTTTTGATTGTACTAATGGTTGTATTTATCCTACGGTAACCATTGAGGCATATAATAATTGTTCGATCACGAGTGTCAACTAAAAATAGAAAAAGGTTAACATCAAGGAAAAACGGAAATTCATTACAGTGGGGGCCTTGCCGGGATATGAAGTGAAGTGAAATGAAGTGATTTAAGCTCGTTAGTATAGTGATCGAATTTAGTGAATTTCCGTTAGTGTACAATCAATAGATATACCTCCACCGTTGTTGAGCTCTCCCTTCTACGATCAAGGTGCCGTATTGTTTACGTCATCGCAAGTATTATTGATAGTTTGGAGGAAGTGCAGCGCAAGGAATCGGTACTTAGTCTCCGTTCTGTTGCCTTGACGTTGCCGACTATCGCTTTTTTTGCGTTCCTTAGTCACCCCAGACGTATTAGAATGCTTCTGGATTAATTTCCTTCATAGGGTACCCATCCCCTCTTGCCGATTGTTTGGAGGAAGTGCAGTGCAAGGAATCGGTACTTAGTCGCCGTTCTGTTGCCTTGACATTGCCGACTGTCGCTATTGCGTTCTTTAGTCACCCCAGTCATATTGGAACACTTAGGGTAACCATCCCCTCTCATCATTCAGGGATTAATTTCCCTCAGGGACTACTGTCCCTCTTTTACAGAATACGAGAACCCAGGAACGCGTTTTCCTAGTGCTTTAAGTGAGTTTCGTGAAATTGATTTTGTACAACCTCAGTGTGCGTTCCTTAGTGTATTTTACATAGCAAAGTGATAGTTTAGTGAAAGTGACGTTGTGCAACCTCCAGTGTGTGTTAAGTGGTTCTTGTATATTTAAGTGAATTTTTGTGAAAAGTGACGTTAACTAGTGCATCGTGCGTTGTTACTCATAGTTTCGAAAAACTTAGCGACTTATGTTGTTTATGATTTCGTTAAGGTAACGTTAAGTGGCAGTTTGGTGAAATCTTTATTGACTATTAGTGTATATTTCTTTAAAGTGGTAATATATTCATACCCGTGACAGTAAGTGTTAGTGATTTCTTGACATAGTGTTATTGTTTCGGTGATTTAACGATGTGTTATTGATTCGGTGATTTAGTGACTTCATGTTATTGTTTCGTTGATTTAGTGACGTAATGTTATTGTTTCGGTGATTTAGTGTCGTAATGTTATTGTTTCGGTGATTTAGTGACGTAATGTTATTGTTTCGGTGATTTAGTGACGTAATGTTATTGTTTCGGTGATTTAGTGACTTAATGTTATTGTTTCGGTGATTTAGTGACGTAGTGTTATTGTTTCGGTGATTTAGTGACGTAGTGTTATTGTTTCGGTGATTTAGTGACGTGTTAGTGATTCGGCGATTTATTGCCCTAGTACTTAAGTGATTCGGTGAATAGACCATGAAGGGATATTAATTGAATAATTCTGCGGTTTAGCCATTGGTGATTCAGTGTTTTAGCGATAGTGATTCAGTGACAGTGACAAAGTGCTCGTAGTGGATCAAAAGTGCTTTTTATGATCCACCATGTCTTTAAATGCAGGGAAGTTTTTTGAGGACCCTCGGGGGCACCTCTTATCGTTGAGAGATGCCAAGAAAAATGACTTGCGAAAGATTGCTGAACAAGCAGGGATTCCTGTATTGCCCTCCATGGTGAAAGCGGAACTTCTGGGTAGAGTTTTGGATTTCCTGGTAGCCAAAGCTTCCGTTTCATCAGAAGAAACTGCTCCCCTTCGGCCCTTTACGTTAGGGAGAGGTGAAGCTAAGGCTATAGAGGATCCAGAATTGGTGAAGCTCAAGTTGCAGCTTGAATTGGAGAGAGAGAAAAAGGCAACTCATCAAGCTGAATACGAGCAGAAAGAAAGGATGATAGCCTTGGAACGACGGGAAAGAGAAGAAAAGATACAAATGGAGAGACAGCTGGCCAGTATCAGGTTGAACGAGAAAGGCAAAGAGAGAGAGCTTGGCGAATGTTTTTCCCTCACTAAGGCTCTTAAACTACTACCACCGTTTGATGAAAAAGAACCGGACGTGTTCTTTGGTATTTTTGAGGACACAGCCACAACCTTGCATTGGCCAAAAGAACAATATGTTCTACTCATTCGGAGTGCACTGAAAGGTAAGGCTGCTCATATAGCTTCGCAAATGTTAGAGGAACGAGATTACTATGTCCTAAAGAAAGCTGTCCTTGATGCCTATACCATTACAGCTGAAGGGTATAGGCAAATGTTCAGGAACTCCATCAAAGGAACCACCCAAACTTATTTGGAATTGTTTCAGGTCAAATTAAAACAGTTTAGAAAATGGCTAGAATCTGAAAACATAACTACCTTTGAACAATTACAGAACTTAATGGTACTAGAGGAGTTTTTGAGGAGGATTCCTTCCAACATTTCTATGTACATCAGAGAACGGCAGGAGAAGGAGGGGAAGAAGGCGGCTCTTCTTGCTGATGAATATCACCTCATCCATAAGGTAAAGAAACATCACTCTACAGATCAGGCAAGTATTAATATTTATTGTTCCTTCTGTAAACAGAAGGGACATGCCATTAAAGACTGTCATAACCCCCGATGTCAATTTTCTAAGGTCATGCAGCCTTCTCAGCAAACAGCACGGAACAGACCAGAGACTACTCAGAGCAAAAACCAAAGAAGGATTGCTCTCCATTGTTCTCAAGTCACAAATGACTTCTCTGATTTCCTTTGCTCTGGTACTGTCAATAATTACCCTGTAAAGTTCTTAAGGGACACAAGATCGTCACAAACTATAGTAAGTGGTAAATTGAAACCTCTGACTCAGCCTACTAATAAATATGTTACCATCACTGATCTATCCAGTAAATTAGTGTTACCTCTGGTTAATATGCATATAGATTGCCCTTACTTTACTGGAAGAACCGAAGTAGCCTTACTGGTTAGAGAATTGCATTGTGAGAAAGCTGATATTCTGTTAGGAAATGATTTAGCTGAAGGAACTGTCTTACCTAATCTCATTATTTCTCAACCAGGGTGTGTTATAGAAAATGAGCAGAACCAACAGGAAGTTCTACCTTGCCAAGCCACCACTCGTTCTGCTGCTACTAAAGCTGCAATTGGAGTTCCCACTGATGACGACACATCAAACTCCTTACCAGACTTGGTTGGTCTCCATCATGATGAATTCGTCAATCTTCAGAGATCAGATGATAGCCTTAAGGGATGCTTCAATAAGGTTGAAAATCCCTCGGATAAGAGCCATAAGTTACCCTTATTTTATCTAGAGAATAATATCCTCATGCGTCATTACAGGTCTCCTACACTGACTGAGAAAGACTCGTGGCGCGACTGTCATCAACTGGTTGTACCTGGCAGCCTCCGATCTTCAATCATGAAATTAGCCCACTCTGCTGAGAGTCATCTAGGCATCACGAAGACATGCAGGCGCCTCCTAGAAGATTTCTACTGGCCCAGAATGAAGATGGACGTAAAGAGTTTCGTAGAGAGGTGTCATGTGTGCCAAGTTACCGGAAGACCTAATGAAAGGATACCACCAGCCCCTCTAGTGCCCATTGTGGTCCCTAGTACACCTTTTGATAAAATAATTATAGATTGTGTTGGGCCTTTGCCAAAAACTAGCCGGCGTAATGAATATATATTAAGTGTTCTTTTCCCCACTACTAGGTTCCCTCTAGCATTTCCACTTAAAAATATCTCTGCTAGAAACATTATCCAACAACTGTTAAAAGTTTTTACATTGTTTGGTTTTCCTAGGGAACTTCAATGCGATAGAGGTACCAACTTTACCAATACTTTGTTCCAGAGTGCTCTCCATCAATTTAATATCTTTAATGTTCTCTCTTCAGCCTATCATCCTCAATCCAATGGGGCCTTAGAGAGAGTTCATCAGACTTTAAAGAACTTGCTACGACGATATGGAATGGAAACCCAGAAGGAATGGGATGAAGACATCGACTTACTTCTGTACATACTTCGGAGCGTACCAAATGAGTCTACAGGAGTTTCTCCATTTGAGATGATGTTTGGACGAAGACCCAGGTCAAACCTCAGCATGATAAAAGAACAGATACTAAAAGGTTCTAGGAAAGAAAATCAGGTAAGCCTTCCCCAATACTTGAAGGCCTTGGAGGAGAAGCTGTTGCATATCCATGCCTTCGCTCGAAAGAACTTGCAGCATGCTCAAGAGCTTATGAAGGATAGATATGATAAGAAGGCAAAGGTAAGAGAGTTTAAGTGTGGAGATAAGGTGCTGGTATATCACTGCGTACCTGGCTCTCCCTTGAGAGAGATTCATGGGACCTTATAAGATTATCAGGTGGACCACAAAAACAAACTGTTATTGCAACTCCTGACAGACGTAAGCCAACTCAGCTTGTACATGTGAACTTGATAAAACCCTATCATGAATCTACCACAGGTATAGTTAATCATGTAATTCATGACTTTAAATCTGCCAAGCAGAGTTTGTCACTAACGCCTCTTAATCACAGGTCACAGAATGAGATGCAGAATGAGGTGCAGACTCCTACCAAGGTTGGTACAGACGTGAGCCACGAGGATGACGAGACTGATTTCAGTGTAAAGTCGACTTTGTCTTGGAAGGACATGAACAATTCGGAAATTCTAAAGTCCCTTCCACGGTTCCTAGAATGTTCACCAAATCAAAAGAAAGACTTGAGTATACTCATTAGCAAGTATGCATCAATTTGTTCAGATAGGCCTGGAAGTTGCACCAAAGTAAAGCATGATTTAGTACTAGAACCTAATACAAACCCCATCAATCTTTTTACAGGGTATCTCATTGCCATCTGCCTCTGCCTATCTTGAAACAGGAAGTGGAATACCTGCTGGAACATAACCTCGCTAAGCCCAGTACATCCCCATGGGCTTCTCCATGCATTCTGGTAAGGAAAGCCAACAATACCTACCGTTTGTGTACTGATTATAGAAAACTTATTTAAAGACTGTAAAAGACTCTTACCCGTTGCCCAGAATAACTGATATAATAGATTCTGTCAGTAATACCAAATATTTAACTCGGACCTACTGAAAGGCTACTACCAGATTAAGCTAACCGAAAGGGCCAAAAAAGCTTCAGCATTCTTCACTCCTTTTGGTTTATTTGAATATAATGTATTACCATTTGGCCTAACCAATGCCCCAGCTACATTTCAGAGGACTATGCAAGACATCATCAGGGGTCTCCCCCATGTACTTGTGTACCTGGATGACATTGTCGTAGCAACCACTACCTGGGAAGAACACCTGAGAATACTAACTTCCCTCTTCGAAAGATTAAGAGAGGCAAACTTGACCATCAACCTTGCAAAGAGCTCCTTTGGTAAAGGTCAGGTAACTTATCTCGGTCACATCATAGGCTGTGGCACTATTGTTCCTAAGGATGTGAACATTGGTGCCATCCAGGAATATCCAGAACCAAGGAATAGGAAAGAGCTTAAGACATTTCTAGGCATGGTATCATACTATTCCCGATTTTGCCCTAATTTTTCAACAATCACTGCCCCACTTTTTGCTCTAACTTCAACCAAAGTACCCTTTAGGTGGACATGTAATCATAACAGGGCCTTTGATCAGCTAAAACTATTTATGGTTTCCAAGCCACTTCTACAAGCTCCTGACTTCACCAAACCTTTTTTCCTTCAGGTAGATGCCAGCAACATCGGTTTTGGTGGTGTTCTTCTACAGGAAATTGCGAGTGATGGTGCTGTTTCCTTGCCACTGTTGGAGAGACTCTTGCCCATAGCCTATCATTCTGGATTCTTCAAAGTGTCACAACTCAGATGGGCTACAGTAGAAAAAGAATTATTCAGTATAATCAACACTGTGCTACATTTCCGTCCGTATCTGGAAGGCCTAGACAATGTTGTTG
>NC_090729.1:191968505-191991005 GCF_036898095.1 Palaemon carinicauda | reverse complement strand
GAAAATGAATCCCGATGCCGATACATTGTCAAAAAACATTGTTGTCCACCATTTACCTGGGATTGGATTACAATGAAGCCCAATAAAAAGATCCAGAGAACCAAGCACCAGGACATCCTTCACATCCCATCATTGGGAAGATGGCGTCTTCTATGACTCCACGCCACCCTCTTGTGGGATGTCAGTACTAGGGATTGTTTCCCGGTTTCCCGAGATCCTGGGATCCTTGGATCTTGTTGCTTTTTTGTCCGGGAATATTCCTCGCGATTTTATTTTTCTTCCCGGTAAATCCCGGCTTTTAAAAATGTGCAATCCAAAAATATAATACATCTTCAATAATCAACAGCTATTGCCTTATAAGTGTATCTAAAACTTAACATTGTTCTAGCGACTTAGAAGTATTTCCAGCTAAAAGTGTTCTTTTGTCTGCAGCAAAACCACTTCTTATTCGCCTTCATTACGAAACCAGTGATGAAATGTTCTCTTTATCTAAATCCGAAGAAAAATGAGGGTCTCAGTCAGTCGACCCAGATCAAAGTCGTTAGAGGAAGCAATAGAAAATAGTGCATCCCAAAAATTGTTCAAACAAGTCAGGTGATTAGCAGGACCATGACTGAAGAGTTTCAATTCTTGAAGCTACTGAAGAAAATATAGCAAACATAACCAAGAGAACAGTTTCATTATAATCTATACCACACATCTGTCAAAGAAGGAAATTTTTCAGCTGTAGTGGTCTGCTATTTATCCCGAGACTTACAACTCTTTTTAGGGATAAAAGTGTCAATTATTGTTTTCTACATTACTATTAAACTCAAAATAGTTTGTACTTTGCAGTAACAGCTAGAAGCAAAATTCATTATTTGCCAACTTTTGCTATTTTATCAAAAGAGCCATATATATATATATATATATATATATATATATATATATATATATATATATATATATATATATATATATATATTTATAACTGCCATAGAAGCAAGTGTCATGTAAGTTTTTGCTTCCCGGAGTTGTTGAAGATAGTGTTATTTGTGATGATATTACTCCTTTCACATTAGGTTTGTATCAAAAAGGTGATTGCAGTTTTTTTTTTTATCTAAGAATTTGCTTATTTGTAATGAGCATTGATAATTTTTCTATCACTAGGTGTATGTTGCAAAAACATGTGATTGTATAAGATATTTTCATACAATATGTAAAAGATTGGCCACTTTCTTGAGTTATTTTAGGAGCTACAACTGCATAAAATTGTGTTTAATGTTTTAATTTGCTGCTCGTTAATTTTCATTGAACGTTTCTTTTTTTTTCTTTGCTTTTTTTTTGCATTATATATTGTGGATAAGTCTTTGTCAATACTTTATAAATATTCAGATAATCACGTGCCATGAGTGTTTTGCAATATTTCATTCCTAACTTACTAAAATATTTTTTTTTTTTTATAAAATCCTTGAATTACGCTGGATTTTCCAGGAAACCGTGAAAATACTAACCCTTTCTAGAAATCCAGGGATTAGAGAAAGTGTCTCAAATGACAATCCCTAGTCAGTACTGTTAGGCGACGACCGTGGATTCTTGACCCCACAGGTGTTTGATTTCATCCATGGCCTCTAATGTCCGTCACCCCGATATACTGTACAGCTACTGAAGACAAAGTTCGTTTGGCACAGGATTACTAAGGATACTAAGGATTTGGTCAGTGCCTGTACTTCTTGCAAAACTTCAAAAGTACACCAAGACATGAATTCAGGAGTGGACAACTTCCTTCCACCTCAGAATCATTTTACCTAACAACACAAAGATACCTTATGCTATTCACCGCCATTGA
Organism: Palaemon carinicauda; assembly: GCF_036898095.1. Taxonomy (NCBI): domain Eukaryota; kingdom Metazoa; phylum Arthropoda; class Malacostraca; order Decapoda; family Palaemonidae; genus Palaemon; species Palaemon carinicauda. The sequence goes on along the minus strand of NC_090729.1, from coordinate 191,989,177 downwards.
CCGCTCCACTCGTTGGCATGAAGCCATCCCTATGCCAAATTCAATACCCATCATATGTACATACGGCTTTCTCTCTGGGTGGATAGCAAGATTTGGTATCCCTGTGCATATAACAACTTCTGACAGCAGTACCACTCTTACCTCTCAGTTGTGGACATCATTAGTGAACCCCCTTGGCATCACCCTACATCACACAACAACCTACAACACTGCTGCTAATGGAATGGTCAAAAATTTTTATCGCACCATCAAAGCAGCCTTGATTTCCTGCTGCAATGACTCCAACTGGTTTACTCAGCTTCGTAGTTCACATATTCTTTTAAAATCTCATTTATACTTCTCTCATTCCTCTAGAATCTAATTCGTTATTCTCGTATTTCTGTAAAATCTAATTCGTAGGTTTCTCATTCTTTTAAAATCTAATTCGTAGGTCATTTATTCCTTTAGGATCCAATGTGCAGTTCTCTCATCCTTTAAAATCGAATTCGTACTTCTCTTATACTTGTGAAATATAATTCGTAGTTCTCCCATTGCTCTAAAATCGAATTCGTACTTCTCTTATCCTGTGAAATGTAATTCGTAGTTCTCTCATTCATTCAAATCCTATCTCGTAGCTCTTTTATTCCCTTAAAATCTAATTTGTAGTTCGCTCATTTATTTAAAATCTAATTAGTAGGTCTTTCATTCCTTAGAAAATACAATTCGTAGTTCTTTCATACCTTTCGGATCCAATGTGGGGTTCTCTTAATCCTTGAAAAACACTAATTCATAGTTTTCTCCTTTCTTTAAAAATCTTATACGTTGAAGTTTCATTCTTATAAAATCTAATTCATAGTTCACTCATTCCTTTAAAATCTAATTCGTAGTTCCCTCACTCCTTCAAAATCTAATTCCTAGTTCTTGTATTCCTTTGAAATCTAATTTGTTTGTCTCTCATTGCTTTAAAATCTAATTCAGAGTTTTTTTTTTTTTATTCCTTATAAGATATAATCGTATTTTTTTCATTCCTTTAGATCCATTGTGAAGTTCTCTTATTCATTTAAAATCTAGTTCGAAGGTTTATCATTCCTTTTCAAACTAATTCACTGTTCTTTCATTCCTTTTAAAATTTGATTCGTATATTTTTCAGGGCTCTCCAATTTGAATGCGCAGTTAATCTTGTAGAGATTCACATCGCCCACCTTACCATTAAAATATTACATGCCATTAAGCCAAGCTGCTTTCCTCCTTTCAATAGAATTGCTCAGGGACTTGTATTCCTCCCACCAAGACATCTCTCCCACAACTCCCATAACCCTAATACCAATTTGTCGTTAATTTTTCTTATCACCCTTATGATCTCCATATCAATATTAAACGGCATTTCCATGTTCAATATGTGAGCAGACCCCTTGACCGATACCAATGTGAAAAAATGCACACATGTGAGGTCTCTCTCCCAGCCTAATAATTAGTGATGCGAATTGCCAGGACCCCTTTTTTTTCCCCCTCAGAGACCGACAAGCAATTAATTGGTGTCGGCCGAGTTAGAAGCAATGGAAGGCTGTACCTCAGAACGGGGAATTCCGGATGCGCTGAAATTAATTAAAGGTCCTTCACTATATGGGTTCGAACGTCCAGGAGTGGATGCGATTGTACCGGTGTATCGTGAATTGCTTGGACCAGGTAGACTTTATTGGTTGCTAGTGTACGCGACCCGTCAAAAATGTCTGCTGAATGTTTAGATGTACACGCACCCCCCCCCCTCTCACCAGGGTATGACTGCTACTTCTCCCCCTAGCAAGGATGGGGAGAGCTTAGCGTGACCGGAAAAATATATGCATATTAATGTATATATATATATATATATATATATATACATACATATATATATATATATATATATATATATATATATATATATATATATATATATATATATATATATATATATATATATATATATATATATATAGTGGCCCAGCGCACTCATCTAAAGAATTGGAAGAGGGATAAAGTCCCTAAAAGTGAATGTTCACTACTCCGTCCAAAAACTGGTAGGAACCATTCACATTTCTTTTTTCTTGAACATGTAACCGCTTTGAAATTTCATTGTGTCCTCCAAAGTTGATCTCTAAAGTCCTTGTCTCGTGTACAGATTATTTTTTAAATATCTTGTACGATAGAATTCATTAGCCCTCTCGAGACCTAACGGGTTTTCACATAATGCTAAAACTCTCAACATGCCTTAGAAGATTGCCTACTTCTCCTTTAACAGACACGCAATACCTCAGTGTAATGAATCATTAATGATTCTTTGTTTTAATATTGAAGTACATACTTGAATGCAGTCAGTCGGCAACTACCTGGCACAAGACAAAATTTTCAAGCAACCCGCATTTTTTGTTTTGCTGCAACAACGTGTATATTGTTTGGGCCTAGAGTACTTCCACTTATCTGTGAAAGTGTAGCTACTCCTGGTACCTTCCCCCATTAGAAATATCTTTATAATACCTCATAAAGATTTGTAAAGATAACCAGTACAATTAGCTCTGCTTATTTGGTGAAAAATGTCTGCAGCCATTTTTTATCTGATCTTTTAAACGTAGTAAGCGTTTCCATTCATACACTGAATAACGTAGATTTTTTGCCGTGGTTCTCTTGACTGTACTTGTGATACGTGAAGGTATTTCTTATTCTTTATTTCAAAATAGAGATTCTCAGAATGCCAAAAAAAAAAAAAAGATTTCCGTATATTCCAAAGAACTTTTTATTTATTATTACACAATTACAGTGGTTTCTGTCTTTAATTTAATTAAACAATACTGAATGCAACGCTTGGTAAATTTAATAAAGCTATTTAAGTAGGGGTTGTTACATTTTTTATTTAATTGGTATTTCACGTCATTTCAACATCTATAGAGATAAACGTCATTGTCAAATTATTTTGTCTTAATCTTCTGGATGATCTTCAAGTGGAAAGAAATTTTCGTTCATGCTTGTATCAAAAGCAGTTCTTTACGTTAGGATTTTATGCAAGAAAACCAATTTGATGAATATTCAGAAGTATTATATATACAATATATATATATATATATATATATAATATATATATATATATATATATATATATATATATATATACATACACAGGTAGATATATATATATATATATATATGTATATATATATACTTATCAGTCACAAAACTGCACGTGACATATATTAAAGGGTAAAATCCACAGGAAACAGGAAAGGAAAAGACCAGGTACCAAGCGCTTTCGTGTATTACGTACACTTCTTCACGAAATACACGAAATCGCTTGGTACCTGGTCTTTTCCTTTCTGTTTCCTGTGGATTTTACCCTTTATGTATATATATATTTATATATATATGTATATATATATATATATATATATATATATATATATATATATATATATAACAATATGTTACATATATCTTATAACTACTAGCACGTATTTTCTTCTTATTTACCCCCTCATCCATTCCCCCCCCCCCCATCACTATGCTATCGTCCTTCGTTTGTCATTCCATTACTCTGTCATTTAACTTCTGCCTCAATACTCCTTTTTCCTGCATATAATTTTTTTTCCTTTCACATTCCTCGTGTTAGTTAAGGTCCCCTTCGGAAGTCAGGATCCCGAAGGTCCCAACTCTAGACAAAAGCGGCAATTTTCCTTAGCAATCGACAACCTTACGATCGCCTATCTTTTTCTCTATTTAGTTGCGTGTCATTATATATCGTTGGAAGTGTATCAACGTTTCTTCTTAAGGTGAGCGATCATTTACGGAATAAAATGTCAATACGGAGAGAATAGTTGCCTTTGTTTTCATTACGGGTCCGGGACTATTGTGTCTTGATAAATGCCACCCTTGACGACAGCAATACTGGAGAGGCTGAATTATTCTAAGAATTTTTAAAGCAAATTTTTTATTTTAAATTTTTTTTTGATGAATATAGAAGTTTTGGTCTGAAAAATAAGAAAAGGTAGAAGTTCGAACTAATGGTACTGTTGCTTTTGGAGGGTCATGATAACAGGGAGGGGGGGGGGGGTTGTTATTGAGTTTTGTTTTGTGGAAGGCTGAATCATTCAGAGAATTTTTAAAGCATAGCTTTTTTAGTTCCAATTCTTTGAATGAATATAGAAGTTTTGGTCAAAAAAAAAAAAAAAAACGTTAGAAGTTCCAACTGATGATGCTGTTGCTTTTTGAGGCTCCTGATAACAGCGGGGGTGGGGGGATGAGAGGTTTTGTTGGGGGAAGGCTGAATTATTCAGATAATTTTAAAAACGTACCTTTTTACTTTAATTTTATTTTTGATAAATACAGAAGTTTTGGTAAAAGAAAAAAAGTTCCAACTGATGATGCTGTTGCTTTTCGAGACTCCTGATAACAGCGGGGATGGGGGGGGGGGGGGGGGTGAGAAGTATGGTTGGTGGGAAGAATGAATTATTCAGATAATTTTTAAAAACATACCTTTTTACTTCAAATTTTATTTTTGATAAATACAGAAATTTTGGTACAAAAAAAAAAAAAAAGAAGTTCCAACTGATGATGCTGTTGCTTTTCGAGGCTTCTGATAACAGCGGGCGTGGGGGGATGAGAAGTGTGGTTGGGGGAAGGCTGAATTATTCAGATAATTTTTTAAAAACATGCTTTTTTACTTTAGATTTTATTTTTGATGAATACAGGAGTTTTGATAAAAGAAAAAGTTCCAATTGATGATGCTGTTGCTTTTGGAGGGTCATGATAACAGCGAGGGTGGGAGGGATGAGAAGTGTGGTTGGTGGGAAGGCTGAATTATTCAGATAATTTTTAAAAACATGCCATTTTACTTTAATTTTATTTTTGATGAATACAGAAGTTTTGATAAAAGAAAAGTTCCAACTGATGATGCTGTTGCTTTTCGAGGCTCCTGATAACAGCATTTTTTTTTTTTTTTTTTTTTTTTTTTTTTTTTTTTTTTTTTTTTTAATTTTTGTGTATGTGTGTGGGGGGGGGGGGGTTCTTTGCGTGTTATTGGCTAGGCAGTCATCATCGGGATTTTTGGGAAGCCCAGTGAATGAGAACTGCGTCGATTTTTTTACGACGGTGGGACTAATTGCCGTTGAGAATGGGCCTATAAAACCCCGTTATGGGACGCGTGCCTAAGCTCATTATTACGCTTAGTAATAAATCCATCTAATAAAATAGAAAACTAGAGGAGGTTTGTTGCGCACCTCGTTAGATTTTTTACTGCCTTTATCCGTTAATGGTCATACTTTAATGTTTCGTCTCGGCTCCGGGAATTTGATGTCTACGCCGATTCAAGACGTTACTTCCTATTCCATAAGGGGGGCGAAGCGTAGCTGCTCTCTCTCGGCTCTCTCTCTCTCGTCTCTCTCTCTCTCTCTCTCTCTCTCTCTCTCTCTCTCTCTCTCTCTCTCTGTCACAGACGTTCAAAAGTCTCCTCTTGCGATTTTGAAGATTTTATCCTCTTGTTATTTTCAAGTTTTTATAGTTTGTATGTGAAAGATTTATTTTAATGTTATTATTGTCCTTAAACTTTTCAATATATATATATATATATATATATATATATATATATATATATATATATATATATATATATATATATATAACCCACAGTTTATGAAAATGAAATTTAAAGAGCTTTCAAAGGGACCATCTCCCTTCTCTTCAGAAAACAATTTTGTTTTTCTGAAGGAAATCGTAATTAATTTAATTTTCATAAATTGTGGGCTAATTTGTTTATCATAAATACTCGAAAAATTGTGTATTTCAATGTATGTATATGTAGATATATATATATATGTGTATATATATATATATATATATATATATATATATATATATATATATATACATATATACCAGACACTTTCTCTTTATTATATAGGGGAGGATACTGTACATGTGTTTAGGTGAATTTAACCTCCTGTGCCAATTCATAATTAATTTCTAGAATATAACGAAATTAAATTTTTTCTTCAAATGTTAAACCAGACCGAATCCTCAGACTTCCTCTCCTTAAGATGTAGAGTTCTGGCTCTGGACACTGAAGGCGTATCTCATACGCTGAGTGACAGGCCAATGAGACGGAAAAAATCGAAATCACGTTGGCGTCTGACCCGTTAGGGAGACGGATTCAGTGATATGAGGAGATATGAATGGAAAAAAGCAGGGAGAAATGGGGGTGGTAATAAAAGGAAGGAGAATACAAGGATTGGATTATCCTTATTTTTTCTTGATAGTCAGTTTTTTTTTTTTTAGTCCTTGTTTTTTTTTCAGTTTTGTAATTGTTTACGGTTATATCTAACCTTATGATTAAGGGATTTTTATTATGATTTATATTTCCTATTTACCTCAAACTTTTTTTTTTCTTGATAATCAGTATTTTTTTCTTTGGTTTTGTTATGAATGAAAAAAGCAGTGAGAACTGGAGGTGGTAATAAAAGGAAGGAGAATACAAGGATAGGATTATCCTTATTTTTTCTTGATAGTCAGTTTTTTTTTTATTCTTTGTTTTTTTTCAGTTTTGGAATTGTTCACGGTTATATCTTACCTCATGATTAAGGGAATTTTATTATGATTTATATTTCTCTTTACCTCAAGCTCTTTTTTTTTTTTTCTTGATAATCAGTATTTTTTTCTTTGGTTTTGTTATGAATGGAAAAAGCAGTGAGAAATGGGGATGGTAATAAAAGGAAGGAGAATACAAGGATAGGATTATCCTTATTTTTTCTTGATAGTCAGTTTTTTTTTATTCTTTTTTTTTTCAGTTTTGGAATTGCTCACGGTTATATCTTACCTTATGATTAAGGGAATTTTATTATGATTTATATTTCCTATTTACCTCAAGCTCTTTTTTTTTTCCTTGATAATCAGTATTTTTTTCTTTGGTTTTGTTTTGAATGGAAAAAGCTGTGAGAAATGGGGGGTGGTAATAAAAGGAAGGAGACTACAAGGATTGGATTATCTTTATTTTTTCTTGATAGTCAGTTTTTTTTATTCTTTGTTTTTTTTTTCAGTTTTGGAATTGTTCACGGTTATATTTTACCTTATGATTAAGGGAATTTTATTATGATTTATATTTCATATTTACCTCAAACTCTTTTTTTTTTCTTGATAATCGGTATTTTTTTCTTTGGTTTTTGATTTCCAGATTAGTTTAGAATTGTTCTCGGCGATATCTTATCCTATGATGAAGAAAATTTTATTATGATTTATGTTTCCTATTTATCTCAAACTCTTTTTTTTCTTGATAATCAGTATTTTTTTCTTCTGTTTTGTTTTCCTGATTAGTTTAGAATTGTTCTCGGCGATATCTTATCTTATGATGAAGAAAATTTTATTATGATTTATGTTAATTATTTATCTCAAGATCTTTTTTTCGTATTCATTGTAGTTTGTATTTCATTCTTTCAGCTCAATATTCCATAATTTATCCGATACAACTGTACTTTTTAAAGGAGTTTGGATGGGTGATCGTCAATGGAAACCATAGACATAGGTGAATAGGCTCCATTTACCAATCTCAATAAGAAGAATGCATAGGAAATTGAATTGTGGCAGTTTCCGGTTCGGTGATAACTGAGAGGCGAGTGATGTAACTTAACTTTAATAGACAATCATTGAGTTTATATACAGCGATATGCGAGCAAGAACGTCTCATAAATTCAAACATGGAAAAGCGTTAACTGGCATGATAACAAATTGGTTTATTAACAGTGCAGGGAAGAACCAGTGATAAGTTAAAAACCATTACAAACGTGTTTGAAACACGGGCGGTACAGAATCAGCGTTTAGACTGTTCTGAGTCGATAAAGTTACAAGAAAATTTCTGAGCAGAGCTCTCTCTCTCTCTCTCTCTCCTCTCTCTCTCTCTCTCTCTCTCTCTCTCTCTCTAGTCAATGTAATTTTTTCATATTCAGGTTGCTTTTCTTTGTTAGACTGTACATAGACACACACTCTCTCTCTCTCTCTCTCTCTCCTCTCTCTCTCTCTCTCTCTCTCTCTCTCTCTCTCTCTCTCTCTCTCTCTCTCTCTCTCTAGTCAATGTAATTTTTTTTATATTCAGGTTGCTTTTCTTTGTTAGACTACATAGACACTCTCTCTCTCTCTCTCTCTCTCTCTCTCTCTCTCCTCTCTCTCTCTCTCTCTCTCTCTCTCTCTCTCTCTCTCGATCATGTTGCTTGCCCAAACTTAACCCGGAAACATACCCTTTCCAAGAAGTGTACATTGTCAGGTAAAATATTAGCTGGTACTTTTGGCGAACTCTAACTCTAGCTACAAAAGACACCTAGTTTCCTCGACCTGATCAATACAAGGAGTTTTTATAGTTTATATAGGAAATATTTATTTTAATGTTGTTACTGTTCTTAAAATATTTCATTTTTCCTTGTTTCCTTTCCTCACTGGGCTATTTTCCCTGTTGGAGCCCCTGGGCTTATAGCATCCCGCTTTTGCAACTAGGGTTGTAGCTTAGCAAGTAATGATAATAATATTATTAATAATAGTAATACAGATTTGCATGATTTACTTTGACAGACGTTTCAGCGGACGTTTGAGCTGACACTGCAATAGTACGATCTAAATAGAGGTGGATAATTAAATCTAGTATTTTATAGCTAGGTATTTATCCTTTTAGTTTTTTTTTATTATTATTAATTTGACTTCCGTATTTGCTAACCTGCTTTTTCATCAAAGGTTTATCGGTTACTATGAATTTATCAGTTACTTATAGATCACTTTTATTTACTAGCTTCCTGGCTAGTACAGTGATACATGTTCGCCTACCATTTGCATAACAGCAGATCGATCCCAGCCCAAGACCATTAGTTAAGCTGTTGCTGTGGTTGGGCACCGTAGTTGGGCGTGGAATTGTCCGGCTGAAGTTCTGGTGATTATCTATTCTAATGAAACTGGAATTGAAACCAGACACCCTTACCTTTTCCATGTCGAAATAAGTTTCCAGAGGAACTGTAAAGAATGGGGACCCTTTGTGTGTAATGAGGCAGCTCTTGCTTATTGATATAAACAAATGCAATTCTAAGCATTGTGTAGTTTACAGATAAACCAATTGTAGACGATGTTAATCTAAAAAGATATAAGATGAGTTTGAAACTATTTCAGAAATTATGAAAGTAGATTCAGGATTTTTTTTTTATCATCATCGCGATGTCTTTATGATGCAGCTCTTGCTTGGGGATATAAACAAATACTATTCTATTCGTTCCGTAGTTTAAGAATAATAGAACCGTAGATTAACTCAGACTAAAAAGAAATAAAATAAGTTTGATATTATTTCGGAAGTGATGAGAGCAGTTAAAGGAATTTTGGTGTTTAATCATTACGATAAGAATTTTGCTAAGTTCAACTGATTAATTTGTGCAATTTGTTTAGTTTGTGAAAAACAGTAATGTAAATATTTAATCTGTTTATGTACAGTAGTTTGTGGTGTTATGATTTTTCAGATATTCTACTTTCATTTACCTTATTCAGTCTTGCATTGATAGAAAATCAAATTATATCCTTAAGCCAATTTTAAATGTTTAAAAGTTCACTTTAATCATGAACAGTAGTTTGAGGTGATTTCATTTAGCTTATTCAGTATTGCTTTGATAGAGAATCAATTTACGCCTTTAAGCCAAGTTTGAAATTTGGAAAGTACAGTTTAATCATAAGTGTTTTGAAGAACATACTGATATCGCCATTCAAATCTCTAGTTAGACAATTGAAAACCTTGTTTTATATATTTATCTTGAATATATGAGAATTCACGCGACTTCCAGCTCTAAACTTGTAACCCATTTTCGATCACCATAAAAAGAACCTTATTCCGATCCTAATAAGGTGGCGAAACGCTCTCCATTTACATAGATGTTTGTAAACACTCGAACCTGCTATCGTTTAAGTGGCTTTTAGTACTTACTCGGCTTTTACAACGCCGAGATGATGAATAAGCACCTGTCTTTATGCAGATGAGAGGCAGAAAAGGCGCTAACTGACCTGTGAGAGAATTAATGCGGAAGTCTCGCTGTGAATACTGAAAAGATCATTGACCTTCGATGTAAAAATCATCTCCGACGCGGCTTCTCAGCAAGCTCTTCTGTAGCGGCGGAGCATCAGGAAAAGCATCAGCAAAAAGCAGTGGTAGCAGCAGCAGCTTTAGGCGAAGGAGTGGTAACATGTGGCGTTGCGTGCAACATGGTCCATTATCGGAGCCACCCATCGCGAAGGCACATATAAATCTTGGCTCAAGAATTGTGGCTGTTGTTAGCTCGTCTCGTTTAAAGGTTTTCCCCGAACGCCTTTCTTGGTGTGAAATGGCCTTATGTTTTCAATTTCTTATTTATTAATTGATTTTAAACACTATAATTGTTATTATTATTATTAGCTAAGTTACATCCCTAGTTGGAAAAGCAAGATGCTATAAGCCCAAGGGCTCCAACAAGGAAAAATAGCCCAGCGAGGAAGGAAATACGGAAATAAATAAACGATATAAGAAGTAATGAAGATTAGAATAAATTATTTTAAAAACATTAACAACATTAAAACAGATATGTGATTTATAAACTATAAAAGGACTTATTTAAGCCTGTTAACATAAAAAACGTGTGTACTGCGAGTTTGAACTTTTGAAGTTCTAGTGATTCAACTACCCGATTAGGAAGATCATTGGTATTGACTAATATTTTCTCTACTTGAAGGTTATAATTGTTAACAGATAAAGTAAATAACACGATAGTATAGATTTGGAAGCCATAAGTGTCTCATAGATTTCGAAGCTAACATGGAATGTATTTTAGTATGATGTTTTGAAGTCCTTTTGAATTATATATGCAATAAGACTGATTAAGTGTCATATACATACATATATATATAAATATATATATATATATATACTATATATATATATAATCATGAAACGATGTGCTTATACGTGGCTATGTCATTAGAAATATTAAAAGATGATTTTCTACAAATAAAGAAATTAGCTTTGCCTTCCATTCATTGTTATTAGGCTTATCTTTGCCATCTGTAATAAAGTGTAAGTATCCTATATTACATGCATTTGAGCACAAGATATCTTATAAATTCCACCCTCTCTCTCTCTCTCTCTCTCTCTCTCTCTCTCTCTCTCTCTCTCATATATATATATATATGTATATATATATGATATATATATTATATATATATATATATATAATATATACTGTATATATGCGACAATTCATTTACTTTACTCCTATCCGATAGTTATGGAAATTGCCCCAAAAAGAATTAGAGATAGCCGTAATATATGTAATCGACACCAACCACTGTGATTCCACTGAGATTACCATCTTTCTGATATTCACTGCATGAAAGCCAGAAGTTACTGGGCTGGACCTACCGATTACGTAACTAACGGTTAATGTTTATGATATACATTTGGTCTTCGCACGAAACCGCCTTTATCGGCAGGGCATTATTTCCCCTCGGAGGATTTCTGCATCTGGTTTTAACCTCCTGCTATTGAGGATGGAATGGAATTTCAGTCATACCATTTGCAAATTCATCATATTTTAGCCCTTTGATTTTGTTGCTACCTTCTTAAATGTTTTATGAAAACGTTTACTACCACGTTGATGAAGGTACGTTTGCTATACTGTTAAAAAACCGTAATTTTAATCGGGGAGAATTAAATGTATTATAATGTTTATATAACGTTGATGAAAAAGATACGCTTGCTATACTGTTAAAAAACCGTAATTTTAATCGGGGAGAATTAAATGTATTATAATGTTTATATAACGTTGATGAAAAAGATACGTTTGCTATACTGTTAAAAAAACCGTAATTTTAATCGGGAGAATTAAATGTATTATAATGTTTTATACAACGTTGATGAAAAAGATAAGTTTGCTACACTGTTAAAAAACCGTAATTTTAATCGGGAGAATTAAATGTATTATAATGTTTATACAACGTTGATGAAAAAGATTACGTTTGCTATACTGTTAAAAACCGTAATTTTAATCGGAAGAATTGAATGTAATATAATGTTTATACAACGTTGATGAAAAAAGATACGTTTGCTACACTTAAAAACCGTAAATTTAATCGGAAATTCTCCGTAATAATTCTACTGTTCTTAGTAATTTTACCATACTTTGTCATTAGGTTTTACGGCTTGGCGACCGTAATATAACTCTTTTACGATAATATATCTTTTTTAGAACGGCAAATGAGCCTGGTAACATTTATTCCAGGATGTGTACGGTTTTTTACGGCAAATTTTTAATAATGTAGGTGCGAGGTACTTTGAAAATACTGAAGCAATTCTTTTTTTCTCATTCCTACTTTCCTTCTGGTCAAAATTTATTTACTTTACATACCCAAGACGAATTTAGAATTATGAGAGAGGAATTCCAGTCATACCATTTGCAAACTACTCATATTTTAGCCATTCCGTTATGTTGCTACCTTCTTTAATGTTTTATGAAGATTTTTATATAACGTTGATGAAAAGATTTTTTTTTTTTTTTTTTTTTTTTTTTTTTGCGAAGTGCGAGGTAATTTGAAATTACTGAAGTCTTTCTTTCTTTCTGTATTACTTTTCATTTTGGTCAAAATTTATTTACTTTACATACCCAAGACGAATTTAGAATTATGAGAGTAGAATTCCAGTCATACCATTTGCAAACTCATCATATTTTAGCCATTCCATTATGTTGCTACCATCTTAAATGTTTTATGAAGATGTTTATACAACGTTAATGAAAAAGATAAGTTTGCTAGGTGCGAGGTAATTTGAAAATACTGAAGCATTTTGTTTTCTCAATCCTTCTTTCCCTTGGTCAAAACTTATTTTACTTTCCCAAGACGAATTGACAATTTTGGGGCAAAACTTACTCGGGTTATTGGTCAAAATTTTCCCTGTTCCTATGCTCAATAAGTATCAACTTTCTTGGGTATAGACATGGCTAAAATACAAATCTGTATTGGTAAGAAATCTAATCAACATAAGACTCTCTATTGTCAGACATAGACTGCGAAAAGTGGAAACGAACCATCCTTATAAGTCACCTATTATGTAATCACGGAATCACTACCAAATCTTTGCTCAGACAGCGTCTGTAACGTTTAAAAACGCTTCCAGAAGACTAGAATTACTGCCAGATCTATACTCAGACTGCGTCTGTAACGTTTAAAACGCTTCCAGAAGGCTAGAATTACTGCCAGATCTATACTCAGACTGCGTCTGTAAGGTTTAAAACGCTGCCAGAAGGCTAGAATTACTGCCAGACCTATACTCAGACTGCGTCTATAACGTTTAAAACGCTCCCAGAAGACCGGAATTACTGCCAGACCTATACTCAGACTGCGTCTATAATGTTTAAAACACTCCCAGAAGACTTGAATTACTGCCAGACCTATACTCTGCGTCTATAACGTTTAAAACGCTCCCAGAAGACTAGAATTACTGCCAGATCTATACTCAGACTGCATCTATAACGTTTAAAACGCTTCCAGAAGACTGAAATATTGTCAGATCTATACTCAGACTGCATCTATAACGTTTAAAATGCTTCCAGAAGACTAGAATTACTGCCAGATCTATACTCAGACTGCATCTATAACGTTTAAAACGCTTCCAGAAGACTGAATTATTGTCAGATCTATACTCAGACTGCATCTATAACGTTTACAACGCTTCTAGAAGACTAAAATTACTGCCAGATCTATACTCAGACTGCATCTATAACGTTCACAACGCTTCCAGAAGACTAAAATATTGTCAGATCTATACTCAGACTGCATCTATGACGTTTAAAAACGCTTCCAGAAGACTAAAATTACTGTCAGATCTATACTCAGACTGTGTCTCTAACGTTTAGAACGCTCCCAGAAGACTAAGATATTGTCAGATCTATACTCAGACTGCATCTATAACATTTAAAACGTTTCCAGAAGACTGAAATATTGACAGATCTATAGTCAGACTGCATCTATAACGTTTAAAACGCTTCCAGAAGACTAAATTTACTGCCAGACCTATACTCAGACTGCATCTATAACGTTACAACGCTTCCAGAAGACTAGAATTACTGTCCAGACCCTATACTCAGACTGCATCTATAACGTTTTAAAACGCTATCAGTAGACTAAAATTACTGCAGATCTTTATTCAGAGAGTAATTATTGGATGTGTATTTGCTCAGTAAAACATTGCGTCTGTCGATAATTTAAAAAAGTGTACCCGTCCCGGCAAAGTGGCAGGTAAGATCGTCCCTTCTCCTGCACCATTTTAAATCTAAAAGCCGAAGGAGAAAATTTTTCTTTGGACCATTGAAATTCCTTCCGTTTCTTGGATGCTTGCGAGCCAGTGCTCTTTTGAAAATTGCCTTTGTGTGCTCGCCGAGCCGAAATGGTCGTCTCACCATTAAAAGTGAGGTACGGCGATAGATGATTAAGGAAGTGGATGAGAGCAGCAGTGGGGAATTTTTCTCGGGATTTGGGATTTGTTTTTTTCTTTTTTTCAATTTGAAGTTTTTATAGTTTATATAGGAGAGATTTATTTGAATGTTGTTACTGTTCTTAAGATATAGCGTCCCAAAACAATGTATACACTCCTTGGATTGTTACATCTTGTTCAATTTATTGATATTAACGTGGAAAACAGATTCTTTATTTTTTAACATTCTCAAATTTTCCCCATGTATCCTTACGTTTTCACTGTGCATTGTTTCTCTCCTGTGAATCTGTTTTCCAGGTTAATATCAATAAGTTGTAACAATGCAAAGAGTGTATACATTGTTTTGGGACACGCTGTATTTCATTTTTCCTTGTTTTCTTTCCTCACTGGGCTATTTCCCCTGTTGGAGCCCCTGGGCTTCTAGCATCCTGCTTTTCCAACTAGGGTTGTATTTTAGCAAGTAGTAGTAAGAAAGAGGCCACTGAAGGTTTCGTGTTAATTGGAGTTTTGTTGACAGGAAAACCTTTTGATGTAACATTTCAATCTTTTACGGGGCAATATCTCTGAATGATATATGTCAGTGAAATAGAAATAGTCGTGATTGAAATGATGTAAATCTATGGTCTTTGTCGAGACTTCAGTGCTAACGAAAATATAACAAGTTATATAGGATCTATTCTAAGTATTCTCGGATAGTTTATAACAAGACTCGGTCATTGCTTTATAGTACAGGATGTATCTTTATATCTGTCTTTTATTACCAACATCTCCTATGTATACTGTAATAAAGAGAAAGTTTCTTGCTATATATTTAAATGTATACATTTTTCCGGTCTCGTCCAGCTTTTCCCCTCCCTCGGGTAGGGGGAGAGAGGAAGTAGTCATACCCTGGTGACAGTGGTTGCTTGTGTGTGCATAACAATAAATATTTAGCCGTTATTTTTAACGGATCGCGTACACTAGTTAATAGAATGTTAACTGGAGAGAGAGAGAGAGAGAGAGAGAGAGAGAGAGAGAGAGATGTGCATTTTCCCGCACGGATACGGAAACTCGTTCTTGGCACTTTCTTAAAAAAAATATTCTTCAGAACTGATAAGATCAATAACAGCTGTATGAATTTCTCATCTTGCGACGTTAGCAACTTTTTCTGTTCTATTGCCGTCTTTTGTAATCATTCCGCTTTAATCATTCTTTCATGGGATATATTTTGACCTTGAAAACTGTGTCGTCGCGCTAGTGTACGCAGCCCGTCAAAAATGACGGCTAAGTATTTAGATATGCACACGCACAAATTCAACCCTTCCCATCTCTTCCCCCCTTTCCTAATTACAACACGGCATTTCTGAAGGTACCTCTTGGGTTACCACCTCTCAGCGGGGTATGGCTACATTACTTCCCTCCCCCCCCCTATCCAAGGGACGGGGGAGAGACCGAGTATGTTATACGTCTGTCCATACTAATAAGCGTGAGCGAGAAGATTTTATATATATATTCAGTATATATATGTATATGTATATAGGTAGTAGGTTGGCCAGGGCACCAGCCACCCGTTGAGATACTACCGCTAGAGAGTTATGGGGTCTTTTGACTGGCCAGACAGTACTACATTGGATCCTCCTCTCTGGTTACGGTTCATTTTCCCTTTGCCTACATACACACTGAATAGTCTGGCATATTCTTTACATATTCTCCTCTATCCTCATACACCTGACAACACAGATTACCATACAATTCTTCATCACCCAAGGGGTTACTGCACTGTAATTGTTCAGTGCCACTTTCCTCTTGGTAAGGGTAGAAGAGACTCTTTAGCTATGGTAAGCAGCTCTTCTAGGAGAAGGACACTCCAAAATCAAACCACTGTTCTCTAGTCTTGGGTAGTGCCATAGCCTCTGTACCATGGCCTTTCACTGTCTTGGGTTAGAGTTCTCTTGCTTGAGGGTACACTCGAGCACACTCTCCTATCTTATTTCTCTTCCTCTTGTTTTGTTAAAGTTTTTATAGTTTATATAGGAGATATTTATTGTTGTTACTCTTCTTAGAATATTTTATTTTCCTTTTTTCCTTTCCGCACTGAGCTATTTTCCCTGTTGGAGCCCCTGGGCTTATAGCATACTGCTTTTCCAACTAGGGTTGTAGCTTAGTAAGTAATAATAATAATAATAATAATAATATATATATGCATATATATATGTGTGTGTGTATATATATATATATATATATGTATATATATATGTATATATATATATATATACATATATATATATATATATATATGAGGCCCTTTGCGTCAGTAGGCGTATGAAGAGATGATATATATATATATATATATATACTGTATATCCAGGCACTTGCTCTTTATTATACAGGGAAGATTCTTTCATGATTTTATTTTGTATAATCCCTTTCGGATGGAAATCAATAGGCAATACTTCACTGAAAATCACTATATCTAAAACTCTAGCAACTCGAAGTCTCCTTCTGTTAGATCTCTCGACTGTTCCATTCCCCTTTAATAGAAATCTCTTTGCGGCAAGTAGCATGAATAATGCCAAAGATAATTACTGGAAGGCGCATGCGTAATGACACTTTGTATAATACATCTCGGGGGGGCTGAGTAATCCCTCTTAGGAACACTGGAAACTTCCCCTTTGTTCTAATGGAAACCCATAATAGGGATAATTCAAAGGCAAAGTTTGTGTCAATATCTCCTGTACTTAAAATCTAGTTTTATATGATTATTACATCCATTTTCCATCTCACCAAAGTCTATAGAAAGTCTTATTATGTAGATCTTGATTCTTCCTTCTTGTTGTACAACCTATTTCAAATTTTACTTTAGGATGTCAGAAAACTCTCAATCAATCAATCAATCAATCGACTTTTACTTCATAGTGCAACTGCTGTATATATTCCCCCAGTTGCAATTGGGTGCTGAATGGGCTTACAGGCCCCAGCACTAGCATAATATAGCCTCACTTCATAGATCAAGTAAAAAAGATTACTAGTGTACGCTGCCAGTCAAAATGACGGTCAAATATTTAAATAGGTATGCATACACATACACGCATACATACACAGATTCAACCCTTCCCACCTCCTCCCCCTTTCGTCTCGAGGTACCCTCTCTCACAAGGGTATGAGTACTCCCCCTCCCCTTACCCGTTATACGTCTGGTAATACTGCTGGGCGTGACCGGAAATATATATATATATATATATATATATATATTATATATATGCATAATATATACATATATATATATATATATATATATATCATATATCTTTGCCAAGATTCTTGGGCAGGATGTGTTGTACCATGCTAGCGGTAATTTTAGATTTATTCCAGAAGCAGGTCTTATACTCTCTCTCTCTCAAGAAGTACTTATTACCTCATGTAACTTATTAGCATTGCTTTTTGCTCTCGCCTGGAACCACCAAAAGAGGCGAGCGAACCTCCCTCAGCCTCCCGAATTAGTGAGGACTTTCTCCATTGAATTATAAATGACTTGATTATTAAAAGTTTCGGAATTTTAGTCTCTCTCCTGAGTGGCTGGGAGCGTTTTCTTTGATGTTCCAGCGGAGGGAGGTTAATGCATCAGCTGAAAGTCCTCTCTAATTACTCTCCGGATAAGGTGCGCCATCATTCGACCCCCAAACCCCCCCATACACCCATACGAAACCCCCCCCCCCCCGCCACTCTCCCACACCCCACATGAATCTCCTACTCCCTCTGCCCCTCCATGGACCGAACTTTTCCTGGAACAATTCTGTAGTTTTGAGTCTTCAAAGTGAGAGAAAGTTTTTGTTAAGATCGTTATGGAATAAAAAGCCTTTGATGTTATTTAAGGTTTAAAGACCGCTAATGAATGGCATAGGCAAGGGGCAGTGACATTGCCCTATTAAGCAGGACAATGCCCTAAAGACTGACCATATTATGATTAGCGACCAAGCCCACCTCTCCACCACAGCTGCTACCAAGGATGGCCAGGCAATGGCTGCTAATGACTCAGCAGATAGACAATTAGGCTCCCCGAAACCTCACATCCTTAGCTTATTAGGATAATGAGGTTTATAGTGTGGGGCTCCGGGTTACATCCAACATTATTATTATTATTATTATTATTATTATTATTATTATTATTATTATTATTATTATTATTATTATTATTATTATTAAGCACACATTCATCAAGTGTTTATTATTATTATTATTATTATTATCCAAGCTACAACCCTAGTTGGAAAAGCAAGATGCTATAAGCCCAGGGGCTCCAATAAGGAAAAATAGTCCAGTGAGGAAAAGAAAAAAGGAAATAAATAAATGATGAGAACAGATTAACAATAAATCATTCTAAAAGAAGTAACAACGTCAAAACAAATATGTCATATATAAACTACAAAAGACTCATGTCAGCCTGGTCAACATAAAATCCTTTGCTCCAACTTTGAACTTTTGAAGTTCTACTGATTCAACTACCCGCTTAGGAAGATCATTCCAGAACTTGGTGACAGCTGGAATAAAACTTCCAGAGAACTGCTTAGTATTGAGCCTCATCTCATGACGGTGAAGGCTTGGCTATTAGAATTATCTGCCTGCCTAGTATTACGAACATTATAGAATTGTCCAGGGCTGAATGTAAAGGATGGTCAGAGTTATGAAGAATCTTATTCAACATGCATAATGAACTAATTGAACGACGGTGCCAGAGATTAATATCTAGATCAGGAATAAGAAATTTAATAGATCGTAAGTTTTTGTCCAACAAATTAAGATGAGAATCAGCAGCTGAAGACCAGACAGGAGAACAATACTCAGAACAAGGTACAATGAAAGAATTAAAACACTTCTTCAGAATAGATTGATCACCGAAAATCTTAAAAGACTTTCTCAATAAGCCAATTTTTTGTGCAGTTGAAGAAGACACAGACCTAATGTTTCTCAAAAGTAAATTTGCTGTCGAGAATCACACCTAAATTTTAAAAGAGTCATACAAATTTAAAGAAACTTTATCAATACCAAGATTTTCATAAAAGCTATAAACTGTAAAAAAATATTTTTTCTCTCACTTCAATCTCGCTTTTCCTCAAAAAAGATTACAATCTTTGTCAAGCTTTGCCAAAGGATATTCGAAGTGCTTTCCTTATGTAGGTCACTCATCTAACGAGCTTTCTATTTTTAAATGAATGTCAGGAACCTTTGTTGCAAACGATAGAGGATTTGCAACATTGAATATACAAGTGAGATTGTTTTTTAAATTGATAGAATATTTATGTCAAGTGTTTTCATTTGTAATACGCCTTTCTTCCTACCTTATCGCACACAAACATATACTAATACATACTGTATGTGTGTTTATATATAATATATATAATATAAAGTATATATTTATATATATATATATATATATATATATACAGTATATATATATATACATATATATATGTACATATATATATATATATATATATGTATATATATATTTATATATATATATATGTATATATATATATATATATATATTGTATTATATATACACACACACACACACAAATATATATATATATATATATGAATATATATTTTTTTACATTAATTTATCACTAAACGGAAAAGTAAATAGTTGGTAGTTCTAAATTCAATTTAGGTATAAATAAGATAAAATATGACCTAAATATTTACTCATGATCAATCTAAGAAGCATGCACCTGATATACTTCATGTAAGCAAATAAAAAAATCATGCAAATATTAATATAAGTCTGCACAATAATCTGATATTGTATTGCTAAACTTTTCTCAAAACTTTCTAAGTGGATGCGATAAACTATGGCAGGGTTAACTAAGATTCCCAGTGATAGAAACTTGGAATATCTCCTGATAGCATAAATGCTTTCTTGAAAATAGCTCATAAAATTTGTATTCGTCTTTTCTGCGCAATTGAGATTTTCTTGACCCTGACTAAGTTTGATATTACGTTTACGTTCTTAGTTTCGGTTGTTGATTATAAATGAGGTAGTGTACGTGACCCGTCAAAAATAATAGCTGAATATTTAGATATATATGCACACACACGCACCCCACTCACCAGGGTATGACTACTACTTCTCACCCCTACCCGAGGGATAGAATGCTGGACGTGACCGGAAAGAAATTATATATATATATATATATATATATACACCAAGGCACTTTCCACAATT